>NC_057810.1:709149573-709150127 GCF_018294505.1 Triticum aestivum | reverse complement strand
GCCGCCCGGCGCCGCCGCCCCAGGCCGCCCGGCCCCCCTCCTCCACCGGCCCTGCCCCAGGTGAGCTCTCCTCCTCTTTTTTTCCTTTTTTTCCTTTTTTTAGTTTTAGGTTTATGTTTAGTTTAGATTTAGTTTTAGTTTTAGTTTTAGGTTTAGGTTTAGTTTTAGTTTAGTTTTAGGTTTAGATTTAGTTTTTTTCCTTTTTTTTCTGTTTTTTTAGTTTTAGGTTTATGTTTAGTTTAGATTTAGTTTTAGTTTTAGTTTTAGTTTTAGATTTAGGTTTAGGTTTAGTTTAGTTTTAGGAAAGAAGAAGAAGAAAAAAAGAGGAGCGGAGGAGAAGAAGAAGAGGAAAAAGGAAAGGAAGAAGAAGAAGAGGAGGAGGAGAAGAAAAAAGAAGAAGAGGAAGAAGAAGAAGAAAAAAGAGGAGAGGAGGAGAAGAAGAAGAGGAAAAAGGAAAGGAAGAAGAAGAAGAAGAAGAAGAAGAAGGAAAAAAGGAAGAAAAGGAAGAAAAGGAAGAAGAGGAAGAAGAAGAAAAGGAAAAAAGAGGAAAAAAC
>NC_057810.1:709126796-709149503 GCF_018294505.1 Triticum aestivum | reverse complement strand
ACAGGAGAGGGGGAGAAGAAGAAGAGGAAAAAGGAAAGGAGGAAGAAGAAGAGGAGGAGGAGAAGAAAAAAGAAGAAGATGAAGAAGAAGAAAAAAACAGGAGAGGAGGAGAAGAAGAAGAGGAAAAAGGAAAGGAGGAAGAAGAAGAAGAAGAAGAAGAAGAAGAAGAAGAAGAAGAAGAAGAAGAAGAAGAAGAAGAAGAAGAAGAAGAAGAAGAAGAAGGAAAAAAGGAAGAAAAGGAAGAAAAGGAAGAAGAGGAAGAAGAAGAAAAGGAAAAAAGACCCCGACCCGGCACCCCGACACGACACCCCGACCCCGAGACCCCGACCCCGACACCCCGAGCCTGACCCGGACCCCGACACCCCGACCTGCCATCAGTGGCAAATGGCAAAGAACCTGTCATGTACTGACGTGTAGATGACATCAGCGGCGGACGGCAAAGACACTAGAAATTTTGCCGTCAGCGGCGGACGGCAAAGGCCTACCGTTAGCCACTTAATGGACTGACAGCGCAATTATTGCCGTCCGCTCTCTTTGCCGTCCGCCGCAGACGGCAAAGACTTTGCCATCAGTAGCGGACGGCAAAGTAGCTGTTTACCGTAGCCTACTTTGCCGGAGCCTTTTGCCGTCCGCGGCTGACGGCAAAGGATTTTGCCGTCCGCCATTCATGCCTTTGCCGTCCGCCATGGCAGACGGCAAAGTAGCTGATTCCTGTAGTGTACTATGATTATGAGATATGGCAGATGGACGTCAAAACAGCGTTCCTTAACGGTTATCTTAAGTAAGAGCTGTATATGATGCAGCCGGAAGGTTTTGTCGATCCTAAGAATGCTAACAAAGTATGCAAGCTCCAGCGATCCATTTATGGGCTGGTGCAAGCATCTTGGAGTTGGAACATTCGCTTTGATGAGATGATCAAAGCGTTTGGGTTTATGCAGACTTATGGAGAAGCCTACATTTACAAGAAAGTGAGTGGGAGCTCTGTAGCATTTCTCATATTATATGTAGATGACATACTTTTGATGGGAAATGATATAGAACTCTTGGACAGCATTAAGGCCTACTTGAATAAAAGTTTTTCAATGAAGGACCTTGGAGAAGCTGCTTATATATTAGGCATCAAGATCTATAGAGATAGATCGAGACGCCTCATAGGTCTTTCACAAAGCACATACCTTGATAAGATTTTGAAGAAGTTCAAAATGGATCAGTCCAAGAAAGGGTTCTTGCCTGTACTGCAAGGTGTGAGATTGAGCTCAGCTCAATGCCCGACCACGGCAAAAGATAAAGAAGAGATGAGCGTCATCCCCTACGCCTCAGCCATAGGATCTATTATGTATGCCATGCTGTGTACCAGACCTGATGTAAACCTTGCTGTAAGTTTGGTAGGAAGGTACCAAAGTAATCCCGGCAAGGAACACTGGACAGCGGTCAAGAATATCCTGAAGTGCCTGAAAAGGACAAAGGACATGTTTCTCGTTTATGGAGGTGACGAAGAGCTCGTCATAAAGGGTTACGTCGACGCTAGCTTCGACACAGATCTGGATGACTCTAAGTCACAAACCGGATACGTGTATATGTTGAATGGTGGAGCAGTAAGCTGGTGCAGCTGCAAGCAGAGCGTCGTGGCGGGATCTACATGTGAAGCGGAGTACATGGCTGCCTTGGAGGCAGCGCATGAAGCAATTTGGGTGAAGGAGTTCATCACCGATCTAGGAGTCATACCCAATGCGTCGGGGCCGATCAAACTCTTCTGTGACAACACTGGAGCTATTGCACTTGCCAAGGAGCCCAGGTTTCACAAGAAGACCAGGCACATCAAGCGTCGCTTCAACTCCATCCGTGAAAATGTTCAAGATGGAGACATAGAAATTTGTAAAGTGCATACGAATCTGAATGTCGCAGATCCGTTGACTAAACCTCTTCCGCGGGCAAAACATGATCAACACCAGAACTCTATGGGTGTTCGATTCATCACAATGTAACTAGATTAATGACTCTAGTGCAAGTGGGAGACTGTTGGAAATATGCCCTACAGGCAATAATAAAAGCATTATTATTATATTGTCTTTTATTCATGCTATAATTGTATTATCCGGAAATCGTAATACATGTGTGAATACATAGACTACAATACGTCCCTAGTAAGCCTCTAGTTGACTAGCTCGTTGGTCAACAGATAGTCATGGTTTCCTGACTATGGACATCAAATGTCATTGACAATGGGATCACGTCATTAGGAGAATGACGTGATGGACAAGACCCAATCCTAAGCATAGCACAAGATCGTGTAGTTCGTTTTGCTAGAGCTTTTCCAATGTCAAGTATCTCTTCCTTAGACCATGAGATCGTGTAACTCCCGGATACCGTAGGAGTGCTCTGGGTGTACCAAACGTCACAACATAACTGGGTGACTATAAAGGTGCACTACAGGTATCTCCGAAAGTGTCTGTTGGGTTGACACGGATCGAGACAGGGATTTGTCACCCCGTATGACGGAGAGGTATCACTGGGCCCACTCGGTAGTGCATCATCATAATGAGCTCAAAGTGACCAAGTGTCTGGTCACAGGATCATGCATTACGGTACGAGTAAAGTGACTTGCCGGTAACGAGACTGAACGAGGTATTGGGATACCGATGATCGAGTCTCGGGCAAGTAACATACCGTCTGACAAAGGGAATAGTATACGGGGTTGCTTGAATCCTTGACATCGTGGTTCATCCGATGACAACATCGAGGAGCATGTGGGAGCCAACATGGGTATCCAGATGCCGCTGTTGGTTATTGATGAGAGCGTCTCGGTCATGTCTGCATGTCTCCCGAACCCGTAGGGTCTACACACTTAAGGTTCGATGACGCTAGGGTTATTAGGAAGACTTGTATGTGATTACCAAATGTTGTTCGGAGTCCCGGATGAGATCCCGGACGTCACGAGGAGTTCCGGAATAGTCCGGAGGTAAAGATTTATACATGGGAAGTTGTCAAACGGACACCGGAAAGTTTCGGGGGCGTACCGGTATTGTACCGGGGCCACCGGAAGGGTTCCGGAGGTCCACCGGGAGGGGCCACCCCTCCCGGGGGGCCACTTGGGCTGCGTGGGGGAAGGAGCCAGCCCCTGGTGGGCTGGGCGCGCCCCCCACCTTGGGCCCATGTGCCTAGGGTTTGGGGGGGAAAACCCTAAAGGGGGCGCCCCCCTTGCTTGGGGGGCAAGCCACCCTCCCCTTGGCCGCCGCCCCCCCTCTAGATGCCATCTAGAGGGGACGGCCCCCCTTGCCATCTCCCCTATAAATAGAGGGGTGAGGGGAGGGCTGAACACCACAAGCCAAGGCGCAGCCCCTCCCCTCCCCAACACCTCTCCTCCTCCATACGTGCTTGGCGAAGCCCTGCCGGAGTACTGCTGCACCAACAACACCACACCGTCGTGCTGCCGTTGGAGCTGTCTTCCTCAACCTCTCCTTCCTCCTTGCTGGATCAAGACGGAGGAGACGTCGACCGTACCGTACCTGTTTTGAACGCGGAGGTGCTGTCCGTTCAGCACTTGGTCATCGGTGATCCGAATCACGGCGAGTACGACTCCATCATCACCATCCCCTTGAACGCTTCCGCACTTGATCTACAAGTGGTATGTAGATGCAAACTCACACCCTTGACTCGTTGCTTAGATGAACTCATAGATGGATCTTGGTGAAACCGTAGGAAAAATTTTAATTTTCTGCAACGTTCCCCAACAGTGGGCCCCACGTGGACTCCCCTGACTTGTTCTCGACGCCAACACCTCTTATATATCCCCAAACCTCTAGAACAGAACCTAGATCGGGAGTTCCGCCAACGCAAGCCTTTGTAGCCACCAAAAACCAATCGGGACCCTGTTCCGGCACCCTGCCGGAGGGGGAAATCATCACCGGTGGCCATCTTCATCATCCCGGTGCTCTCCATGACTAGGAGGGAGTAGTTCACCCTCGGGGATGAGGGTATGTACCAGTAGCTATGTATTTGATCTCTCTCTCTCTCTCTCTCCCTCTCTCTCTCTCGTGTCCTTGATTTGGCATGATCTTGATGTACCGCGAGCTTTGCTATTATAGTTGGATCTTATGATGTTTCCCCCACTCTATCTTCTTGTAATGGATTGAGTTTTCCCTTTGAAGTTATCTTATTGGATTGAGTCTTTAAGGATTTGAGAACACTTGATGTATGTCTTGCATGTGCTTATCTGTGGTGACAATGGGATATTCACGTGATCAACTTGATGTATGTTTTGGTGATCAACTTGTGGGTTCTGTGACCTTGTGAACTTATGCATAGGGGTTGGCACACGTTTTCGTCTTCACTCTCCAGTAGAAACTTTAGGGCACTCTTTGAAGTTCTTTGTGTTGGTCTGAATAGATGAATCTGAGATTGTGTGATGCATATCATATAATCAAACCCGCGGATACTTGTGGTGACATTGGAGTATCTAGGTGACATTAGGGTTTTGGTTGATGTGTGTCTTAAGTTGTTATTTTAGTACAAACTCTAGGGTTTTTTGTGGCACTTATAGGAATAGCCCAATAGATCGATCAGAAAGAATAACTTTGAGGTGGTTTCGTACCCTACAATAATCTCTTCGTTTGTTCTCCGCTATTAGTAACTTTGGAGTGACTGTTTGTTGCATGGTGAGGGATTGTTATATGATCCAGTTATGTTATCATTGTTGAGAGAACTCGCACTAGTGAAAGTATGAATCCTAGGCCTTGTTTCCTAGCATTGCACTACCGTTTTCGCTTACTTTTCTTATTTGCTACCTTGCTGTTTTTATATTTTCGTATTACAAAAACCTAAATCTACCATCCATATTACGCTTGTATCACCATCTGTTCGTCGAACTAGTGCACCTATACAATTTACCATTGTATTGGGTGTGTTGGGGACACAAAAGACTCTTTGTTATTTGGTTGCAGGGTTGTTTGAGAGAGACCATCTTCATCCTATGCCTCCCACAGATTGATAAACCTTGGGTCATCCACTTGAGGGAAATTTGCTGCTGTCCTACAAAATTCTGCGCTTGGAGGCCCAACACGAGTCTACAAGAAGAAGCTTGCGTAGTACACATCAAGCTCTTTTCTGGCGCCGTTGCCAGGGAGGTTAATTCTTGAAGGTATATCTTTAGATCTTGCAATCAAATATGTTTGTTTCTTGTTCTATCACTAGGTTTGTATATGAAAGAAAACTACAAAAAAAATAGAATTGAGATTGCCTCTTCATCTTTTTAATGTCTTTCGTGAAAATGATGGAAAGGAAAATTGTGCTCAAGTGTTAGAAGAACAAGTTTACAAAATGTTTGGCACTAAATATTTGAATGATGAGCATGATTGCAATGTTGTTAGTATGAATTCTTTGAATATCCATGATGCTAATGATATGCAAAGCCACAAGCTTGGGGATGCTATGTTTGATGAAGATGATATTTTTCTTCCCCCAAGTTTTGATGAGCAAATTTATTATGATGATAGCATGCCTCCTAATTATGATGATTATGTTGATGAAAGTGGTTTCGGATAGGTCATGACTTTATTTAGTGATGAATCCACTATTTCGGAAGAGGTTTCAATTGATTATGAGAACAAAGTTGCTATCTATGATGATTATTGTGATGACATGTATGCTATAAAGAATAATAATAACCATGAAACTTGTCATCATGATTTTAGTTTCAATTGGATTATGCCTCACATGATAGTTATTTTGTTGAGTTTGCTCACACTATTCTGAATGAGAAGAATTTTGCTTATGTGGAGAGTAGTAAAATTTATATGCTTGTGCATCATGAGAATAATGCTTTATGTAATGGTTATATTGATGAATTCATTCATGATGCTACTAAAAATTATTATGAGAGAGGAACATGTGCTCTTACATATTGCAATAATATAAAGTTTCCTCTCTACGGTTGACAATATAGTTAAGAAATGAATCCATATAATCCCGCACTGCTATATATCCGTATAGTTGTGCTAAGCTTGTGTTTGTAGAAACCTTAGCCAATTTTAATGAGAAAACTTGCATCATGACATATTCAAAATGCACACAACAACTTTCCTGGTCTGGAAAGCCATTAGTGGGATCTCACAACACCATTGGCTCCCATTGTGCTTCATGAAAAAAAATATTAGAAAAAATATAATATTAGACAAATACATACCATGAATAAATAGAACAGTTGTGATTTATACGTACATATTTATGTTAAATTAGAGAAAACTTATCTATTCAAAATCTTCAGTTTTAAAAGCAACAACGCAAATACAGTAATCAAATAAGGGAGGAGAATAGAACAATGCTACATGGAAAAGGTACAAGTTTGATTGGCCAAGCTATAGGAATAGGTTTACTAAAATGCAAGCTACCAGAACACATGCTAGAACTTCCGTTTTGTGCATGATAAAGTGTCAAAAGGAAAAAAACAATAGGATATATTTATTGGTACTCAACAGAAAAGTTGAACCAATTCAAAAATGTTCAAGGATTTAAAATGATTGCCAATTCAAAATATGCTCATGAATTCCAAAAATATTGAATTCAAAATTGTTCATGAATTCATTTTTTGTGAATTATAACGGCGAAAAAAGTAAAAATAGAAAAAACAACATAAGAAACATGTTAATAAAATTAAGAAAAATCTAGCCCACAAGCTTCCCAAAAACTGGCGGCGATGCGTGGGCTGTGGAGCCGAAGACCAAGCAGAAGCACACAACAGGGCATGGTCAACTGCGCGCGCCCGAATAAGGTGCTTACCAGGGCATCATCAAGCCTTATCTGGGCTGGCACCATCTCAGTACAAGGTGGCATCCACATTGCCTCATCAAAGCTATACGGCGTGCAAGTGGGCGACCAGTGGTGGCGGCACGAGGGTAGTGTAAAAACTAGGGTTGGCTGCGTTAAGCGTGATGCCTCTTGGCAGGGACGCCTTCGTGTTAATATAGGCAGGGAGATTACAAGATATGCACAGGTAGTTGGTCAGTTATCAACTTGTCCTCTACTCCAAGCTATACACGGGATAGAGGATATCCTAGCCAACAACCTGCGCCACAATTTACATGGATACACACGTGACACATTGTCACGTTACACAACTACGGCCCTACTCTTTTAACATCCTCCCTCAATCTTAACGTATCAAGGTTCAGATTGCTCCTGAAGGCCTGTAGTTGCACTACAAGAAAAATGCTCGATTATGACTAAAATTATTGACGGCAATTTAATTGGTCATTGATCCATGACCAAAATTCACAAATTAGTCATCAAGAGTCTAGAGGGGTCCAAACCCTATAATCTTGTGACAATTCGTGGCAAAAAGGTCGTCATCCGATTGCATAGAATGGTCATTAAGATGTGAATGATGCATACCACCTTATTTCAAGTCCCTCATGACCAAATTATATCATCATAGAAATTAGACGAGGGTGATTGGATGACAACGTGTCAATTTGTCTACGTGTGTGCCTAGTTGTCTTTTTTTAAGTTGTCTCGTCCAACAACCACCTACCAGTTGACATCCATATAATGACATGTGGGACTCATTCCACAAAGGTGAATAAAGGAGGAAAAATTTGTCTTTTTTTAAGTTGTCTCGTCCAACAGCCACCTACCAGTTGACATCCATATAATGACATGTGGGACTCATTCCACAAAGGTGAATAAAGGAGGAAAAATGAGAAAAATAAATGTTTGCCACGAGACTCGAACTCGTGACCAGTCAAGCTAACCTACACAGACAAACCACGGGGCCACGACCCAGATAATGATGCAACTACGCCTGAAACATTTTTAATGTAGTGTCGAGTGGGCTTGGGCCTCGATGGGACGAGGGCATCTTTTTTTTCCTTTAAGATTTTCGGTGCACCGAGTGGGCCAACTACTGGGCCGCGGCTCGTTTTTTGTTTGTTTTTTCGTTCGATCAATATTCTTTCACTTGCGTTTATGTATACTTCCAATTAATATAATTAAATATATTGAAAAACTAACTTCACATAAATTTGTTGAAAAATGTTAACCAAGCATTTAAAAATCTTACATGTGTATAAAGAAAATGTTTACCATATACACAAAAAATATACAATGTATGTGGAAAAAGTTGATCATGTATTTAAAAATATTAATCAAGCATTCAGAAAAATGTTAAGCAAGTATATACAAATCATAAATCAAGCATATGAAAATGTTAAAATGTGTAAATATATAATTGTTAGCCATGTATTTAAAATATTAATATTGTATTTAAAAATATTAATCAAGCATTAAAAAATGTTTAAATTGTGTATATAAAAATGTTGTATGTATTAAAAAAGTGCTAACCAAACACTTGAAATTGTTAATTGTGTATATAAGAATTGTTTCTCGTGTATACGAAAAATGTATACAGAAAATATACAATGTGTGTGAGTAAAGTCGATCTTGTATTTAGAAAATATTAAAGAAAACATTTGAAAAAAATGGTAAACAAGTATTTAAGAGATATTAAACTGTATTAAAAATGTTCTTGACGTATATGAAAAATGTAGAATGAAAACCAACAGAAAGAAAGAAAAATGTTCTCGACGTATAAAAAAAATCTAGGATGAAAACTAGGTCACATATAATGACACAAGACAAATATTTTACTTTTTTCTGTTTTTTAGTTTCTCATGCCAATTTCAAAATGCGTTCAAATGACGGGTATGGTCGTTCATAGCTAAAGATGGAATCTTGCAAAACTCTTGGTGGATCTCTGATGAAATAGCTACTTGTGTCCCTATAAATGAATTTTGGAAAAATAAAGAACAAACCGTGAGGCAGCCGTAGTTAAAATTTGACCTAGTTCTGGTTGATTTGGCAAAAAATGTCAATTTTGATGAGACGTGGACGGGAAGCATTTAACATGCGACCATTTGGTTGGTTGGACATAAAATATGGTCTAATATTTTTGACAAATCGTCTGGTGCCATTTTGCAACAAATATTTGGTAGTTTCTTAAAAAATAGTTTTTCGCACTCGAAAAAAATTCATTTTAGGCACGCAGAAAATGGAAAATGAATTTTTCATCCAAAGAAAATGAAAACTTTCTTAGGCAACATTATTTGCCATTCTAATATGCACCCTTGCGCACAATATGAGATCATTTGAATAAACTATGCCATGAATGGGGCCATAAGATTGGTCATTTGAGTTGAAAGCCATGAATCTTCACACATGATAGCTTATTTCTGATAACACTTTTTTAAAATAATTACCGTATTACAAGTTTATTATTTTTCCTGTTAACTTGGCCACATATAATGACACAATGCGAAGGTTTTCTAATTTTTTGATTTTTCTTTGAATTTTTCATGCCCGTTTCAAAATGCGGTCAAAACGGCGGGCATGACCGTTCATAGCTAGTGGTTGAGTCTTGGAAAAATTTTGGTGTTTCTCTGATGAAATAGATACTTTTGTACCTACAAATGATTTTTGGAAAAAATAAATAGCAAACTATGAGGCAGTTGCAGTTCAAATTTGATCCCCTTCCAGCTGAATCGGCAGAAATTTGTCCTTTTGACGAGAGGTGGATCAAACCTTTTGACACCCAACCATTTGGTCAATTGTGCATTAAATATGTCCTAGTATTTTAGAAAATTTATTTGGTCCAATTTTTCAACAAATATATTGTAGGTCCTTCACAAAAAAAAACTCATTTTGGGCACTCGAAAAATGGAAAATGGTTTTTTCGTCCAAAGAAAATGAAAACTTCCTTAGGCAACATTGTTTGCCATTCCAATATGCATCATTGTGCACATTATGAGATCATTTGAATGAACTACGCCATGAATGTGGCCACAAGATTGATCATTTGGCTTGAAAACCATTGATCTCCATGCATGATAGCTCGTTTCTGAGAACACTTTTTTAAAATAATTATCGTATTACAAGTTTATTGTTTTTCCTGGTAACTTGGCCACATATAATGGCACAATGCGAATGTTTTCTATTTTTTTTGATTTTTTTTGAATTTTTCATGCCCGTTTCAAAATGCGGTCAAAACGGCAGGCATGACCATTCATAGCTAGTGGTTGAGTCTTGGAAAACTTTTGGTGTTTCTCTGATGAATTAGATACTTTTTTACCTACAAATGATGTTTGGGAAAAATAAAGAGCAAACTATGAGGCAGCTGCAGTTCAAATTTGACCCCCTTCCAGCTGCACCGACAGAAATTTGTATTTTTCACGAGGTGGGTCAAAACTTTTGAAACCCAACCATTTTGTCAATTGTGCATTAAATATGTCATAATATTTTAGAAAAATGGTTTGGTCCAATTTTGCAACAACTATTTGCTAGGTCCTTCACAAAAAACCCAATTATTGGCACTCCGAAAATTGAAAAATGATTTTTTGTGCAAAGAGATAAAACCCCCATCCCAATATACACACATGTACAATATTGGATCATTTTCACAAAATATGATCCAATTTTCCATCAAAGATTTCATATGTTCTTAAAAAACCATTTTTACACTCAGAAAATTAAATTAAGTTGTCATTGGTGGAAAGGTGAGTGCCACGGATCGATGACATGGCACACATCCATCCATCCATCCATCCACATCGCCATCCATCCGCCCGTCCCACACCATCCCTCCCTCCGCTCCTCCTTCTGCTCCTTCCTCCCAAACCCTAACTCCCACTCCCCCGATTCAGATCGAATCGATGGCGACGCCGCACTCCCTTCTACCGCCGCCACTCCGCTCTCGATCCAGATCCCACTTGCAGCCGCACCTCTCCCTCACTGCCACACCTCTCCCCTCGCCGCCGCCTCCCTCTCAGCCACCCACCTCTCCCCTCGCCATTGGTCTGCCACATCCGGCAACGTCGAGGCCAGTGGCCGCTGGATCCGGCACCGGCGTGGCCCCTCCATCAGCAACTCGAATAGGGGGCGGTGGCGCCATGGCTTTCCCCAACCCCACGACATGGGCCTGAGCCACCCGTTGGCCTCGGCTGGGTCCCGGACGAGCAGCCGCTCAGGATGATGCTGATGGCGCCGCGTTCGTGGCCCCCGACCATCCCGCCGGTGCTGCGGCCCGCAGTGGCGGCCGCCCGCGAGATCCTGCTACGACTACACCCAACGGAGGAGGCAGAGCGCGCCGGCACAGGGTACAGATCGAGGCGGGGTCCTTCCTTCCTCCGTCTGCTTCTGCTTGGACGCCATGGGAGTGCTAGAGACGCCACAGCGCAGCTGCTCCCACGTCAAGGTAGCCACTATCTCGCCCATCTTCTCCCCATCCCTTCCATTCCCTTCGCTGACGTGTTTGGTTTCCAAGGGAGTAGCTCGTGCGCTGGGGCATGTGTTGAGTTGTGGCTCGTGCGCAGTTGTGACACGTTTGGTTTCCACGGCTCGTGCACTAGGGCTCGTGCGTTGGGGCACGCGGATGCATGCCTTTTTTCATCTGTAATTTTTATGACTGCCTGTAAGCTCATGCCGTGGCCTTGATCTGTAGGTTTTAACTGTTTCTATTACCGATTCGGTCTTGCAAGATGTTCCTGAATCATGTCCGTGCTTTGTTGCATGTGTTGTTGGATGAATTCGTGTAGTACTTCTGGTTCTGTAGGATCTGTGAGTTCTCTATGAGAGTTGACAGCATGAACTTCATCATGTACTTGTATGGTGAATTGGTTAGATTTGTTTGTTGTTAGCGTAATTACCGCAGTCTGATTACTTCAAGTGTAATTCCATCTCGTTAAACGCATACTTGTCTGTATGGTTGTTTCATATGTTAACCTCACAAATAGATAGGATATTACTTTGTTGACACTTGTTCACTTGGATCTGTTGTTTCTAACACCTGCTTACCTTGATGTTTCTGTTTCCTAGCTTCAGCCATGGGTAAGGAGAAGACTCACATCAACATCGTGGTCATTGGCCATGTCGACTCTGGCAAGTCGACCACCACTGGCCATCTGATCTACAAGCTTGGAGGTATTGACAAGCGTGTGATCGAGAGGTTCGAGAAGGAAGCTGCTGAGATGAACAACTAGTCTAGAGTGGCCGGCGTCGGGTCGGCGGCTCTACCTCTCCGTCTACAACTGGGTCATCTTCTACAGATGGTGCGCCCCTTCCCATGCCCGCTCTCCTTTCCTTGGATGGATGGATGGATCTCTGGTTTCTTGCTTCGTCTGACCAGTTCGGATCTCTTTGGTTGGCAGGGCGCAGGTGCTGTACTACGCGGTGACGGCGCTGCTGGGGGGCGGCCATGAGGGCGTCTACGCTGCCGTCGAGCGCCCGTTGCAGCTCGCGCAGACCGCCGCCGTCATGGAGGTCCGCTTATCTTCTCTTCTCTTCTTCCCCCCCTCTCCCACCTCTTTGACTCTTAGCTTCAGAATTCTACTTGCTGAAAACATAAATTTTGGTCAAACTATGTAGTCACATTTAGCTTCTTTTTAAAGTGGGGGTTGGACATATCGATCAAGTAGGATTACTGCTGTGAACTGAGTTAAGGCAGATACAAAATGGAGTTGAAGCTAAACACAGTCTGAATGTAGAACCGCAAACCAATAGAGTACCACTAAAAGGGACTTGTGAAAACATTGTGATGATGATTTGACTCCATTGTTATTTCTGTCCTTATTACAATTTTGTTCTGAATTTACTATGGTGTCCTGGTTCTTTCTGAGTCTAGTTCTGAGTTTGAGAGGTACTGACAATCTTGTGTTTGCCTGGCCCTGGCGCTGATGATGATGCTGCTGCTGGTGGTGGTGGTGCAGATTCTTCATGGGCTTCTAGGGTTGGTGAGGTTTTCGGTCTCTGCCACTCTTCCACAAATAGGATCAAGATTGTTTCTTACATGGGGCATCTTGTGGAGCTTTTTCCTAAGGTACCAACCTTGATCACTTGCAAGTTGTATCTTTTCACATTGGATAGATGATGAAAGTAAAAATTGCTTTGACAATGTTGATTCATCACTCTGTACATCTATCTTGCAGACACAATCTCATATTCTTGTAACTTCTTTGTCATAAGCTGTAATGTAACTCATCTTGTCTCTTGTGTAGGGTGCACGAATGCCACTTCTTCCACCAGCGACCCTCCCCTCTACGCCCAGCCCGTGGAACACTTTGACGCCATCTTTGGAGCCGCCAATGCCTTCCTGCAGGTAGCACCTCCTTGTCCCTCTCTATCCTCCATTCCCCTGCAGTTCCATTTTTTGTTGATGTCATCCTACATACCTACATAATTAGGCACATATGCTAAAGTGAAACTAGTGCTATATTGCATCAGATGGTTATTTCTGGATTTGGTACCAGTTTATTGTTGTCCTGGCTGTGCTTCATCCCTTTTTTTGGTTTTCAGTAGCAAGTAGTGCCTTAGTACCTTTTCTATCATCTAGTGTCCATGCATCGAAATTTTGGCTGTTATGTATTTAGTGTAGTATCGAGAATGGCTCAAACCTGAAGTTCTTAGGCTGTACATATGGCTATGGTCCATTCTTTTGTGCATTTTAATTCAGTGTTGGCGTTGATTTGACGCCCATGTTTAGAAACAAATTACAGTAGGCTAAATAGGTTAATCTTCTTTGTTTGTTCGCGTGCAGATGACTGATGAGCTGATCTTTTTCCACCAGTGGTAGCGGGAGGTGATGCTAGAGCAGTACATCGATCAGCAGATGGCAGGGAGAAGCTGGGACAACCCTAATGCAGTAACATCACCATGTGGCAAATCTAGTAGATTGACACAACATTGGTGCTTGGGTGATGGGACAAAGTATGTGTACTAGTGATGGTACATGATATTCGTGCTTCTCATTGATGTTATGTGTGATCAGCTAAAATTTGTGCTTCTCGTCCAATTTATGTGGATGTGCGCTTGTGCACTTGTTGGGCCTTGAACCTTGTTGTGTAGAGGAGTCAATTGATGATGTATTGTATTTCATGTGATGTGTTGCTGAAATGAAATATATGAAATATTGTATCATGTTGTATTTGTTTTCTAATGGGCCTATCCTTAAATGTGCATGCTTTTGACAAAATAATGCATCAGCCTAAATAAATCAAACCAATTCAATTAATAAAATAGGTATTGGGTTGGGCCCATCTCGGCTAGATTGGTGGATTGGGCTGTGAAATTTATGTTGATTGGGCCAGGCCCATGTAGGCTAGATTGGTGGAATGGACTATGAAATTTATGATGATTCCATTTGGTCACTAACAATGCCACGTCAGATCCTACGTGGCTCAGGCAAATGGGTGATGACCTTTCTGAAATTTTGGTCATTGGTCTAGCTATGACAAAAATTCCAAAAAGGTCAAGTTTGTTCGTTCTTGACGGCCAACTGTTAACCTTCTGAATTTGGTCAAAAAAAGGTCAACAAGCGATAAATATGACGAATCAACGACCAAAATGGGGAGTCATAATTGACCGTATTTCTTGTAGTGTTGCTTCACTTGTAACGGTTTTGTGAACCCGTCAGCAACCCGATCTCCTGTTGGAATGAACTGTATATCTAGCAACTTTTGTGCAACTCTTTCTCGTACAAAATGATAATCAATCTCTATGTGTTTCGTTCTTGCATGAAATACTGGGTTTGCAGACAGATATGTCGCTCCAAGATTATCACATCATAAGCATGACACACATGTTCTTCCAATGCCTAGTTCATCAAGCAAAGTTTCAATCCACATTACCTCAGTTGTTGCATTTGCCAGAGATTTATATTCTGCTTCAGTGCTAGAGCGTGATATCGTAGCCTGTTTCTTTGCACTCCAGGATATAAGATTTGACCCAAGAAAGATTGCAAATCCTCCCGTGTACCTCCTGTCATCAGGGCATCCAACCCAATCTGCATCAGAAAATGCACTCACTGTGGTTGAAGGAGACTTACACAATTTTAGCCCTATGTTGGCACTCCCTTGGAGATACCTCAATATCCTCTTTACAACTGTCCAATGTACAGAGGTAGGAGCATGTAAGAATTGACAGACTTCATTAACAGCAAAGGATATATTAGGTCTTGTTAGTGTCAAGTACTGAAGAGCACCAACTATGCTTCTGTACTTGGTTCCTTCTTCTGGGCTCAGTAATTCTCCTTCATATAATGACAACTTGTCAGTGGTAGACATTGGTGTACTGGAGGGTTTGCAGTCCTTCATACATAAACGTTTGATTACATCTTTGGCATATTTTTCCTGAGTTAGCATAATACCATCATGCAATTTTTTAACTTCAATGCCTAGGAAGTAATGTAAATCTCCTTGATCTTTAGGAGCAAACTCATTTTTCAGATTTGTTAGCAATGCTAAGGTAGCCTCTTGTGAGGAGCTGGCAACAATTATGTCATCAACATAAATTAACATAAATATAATCACTTTCCCTTTCCTGAAGAAGAAGAGAGAAGTGTCTCCCCTTGAAGGCTTGAAACCAAGTTGCTGAAGTTTTGCACTCAATCTTGAATACCAAGCTCTAGGTGCCTGCTTTAGACCATATAAGGCCTTGTCCAACTTGCACACATGATGTGGCTTTGAACCATTTTCAAACCCAGGTGGTTGTCTCATATAGACCTCCTCCTCGAGAATGCCATGAAAGAACGCATTCTGAACATTCAATTGGCGAAGACTCCATCCCCTGAAAACAGCAATAGATAGAACAAGCCTAATAGTAGCAGCTTTAACTACTGGACTAAAGGTGTCCTCATAATCAATGCCATAACGTTGTTTAAAGCCCTTAGCTACTAGTCTAGCCTTATACCTATCTATTGTGCCATCATGTCTTTTTTTAATTTTGTATACCCATTTACAATCAATGATGTTCCTCTCTCACCTAGGAGGAACCAAACGCCAAGTTTGGTTTTTCATAAGTGCACCATACTCTACATTCATGGCATTTTTCCAATTATCATTACCTAGAGCTTCGGTTAGATTTTGAGGCTCACCAGTAGCAGCAAAATTTGCAAATTTAAAGTTCTTGTCGTACATGAATGTTCCATCCTTGTAAACCGTAGGTTTTAAAATACCTTTCTGTGCTCGTGTAGTCATCCGAGAAGAGGCTGACCCTGGCAAGTCGGCTATCGCCATGTGACTGAGGGCCGTCATGAGATCGCGCCCGCCGTCATTACGCCGCGTAGTGGGGGACACGCGACTGGGTTCGCATCCAGCCGCCTCGTGACAGCCGGTGCGCGGAGACAGAGAACGGTCCGGCCCACCCGACCATCCTGGTGACCCGTGGCAGGCGTCACCCGAGGAGTGGATGTCCCCGGACCCTGGCGGGGGCAGCATCAGAGGATCCGCCTGGGGATCCGTTCCCGCGTCAGCTCCAGTATCAGCGCGACCAGGCGAATCTGCCTCATGTCCGCTGCCAGGTGTTTCTTGCTGCCGCTGCATAAAATGACAAGCATTTGGAGTGCAGTTTTTTTCACTGTCATCTCCATCAGAAGTAGGGCTATGTAACAAATGATCATCAGCATAATGTTCGTCCCCATGATCGGTTGGATTCAATAACTCCGGATTTCAAAGGAGAATTTCTGCCCAAAGACGTGCACCGGTATTTGGGTGAAGTGAGAAGAATGGGAAACGTTTTCATCAAAAACAACATCCCTGGAGATATACACTCATCATGTTGGAATATCAAGGCATTTAAAACCTTTGTGAAGATTGCTATATCCAAGAAAGGTGCATTGCTTGGAACGGAATTGAAGTTTGTGCTTGTTATAGGGTCGGAGGTTAGGCCAACAAGCACACCCAAAAATTCTAAGTGAGGAATAATTGGGCTTTTCATGGAACAATCGCTCAAGGGGAGTTTCAAACTTGATAACTTTGCTAGAGAGGCGATTGATCAAATAAGTAGCAGCAATAAACGCTTCATCCCAAAACTTTAAGGGCATTGAGGCTTGGGCAAGAAGAGGCCTACTTCGACGATATGTCAATGTTTTCTTTCTGCTGATGCGCATGGGGACAAGAAACATGATGAGATATTCCTATCTTAGTGAAGAAGGAGTTGAGTTTTTAATACTCCCCTCCCCAATCCGTCTGAAGAGCAAGAATTTTGCAATTAAATTGTCGTTCAACAAGGTGCTGAAAGTCATGAAATTCTTGAAAAACTTCAGACTTGTGTTTGATCAAATAGATCCAAGTGAATTTACTGAAATCATCGATGAAACTCACAGAGTATTTTTTTCTACCTACTGTTTCAACAGCAGGTCCCCAAACATCAGAGAAAATTAAGTTCTAAAGGAAACTTGGATTCACTTATTGACTTTGGATAAGGTAACAGTGACTTTTACCCTTTTGACAGGCGTCACATACAGACTCATTATTGGAAAAACTAGCACAAGGGAGTTTATTTTGACTAAGAACTCTCCTAACAATGAGAGGAGATGGATGACCTAAACGTCGGTGCCATCTATCCGAAGATATTTTGGTGGCACTGAGCACCTGGTTCTGGATGTTGGATCCCTTGTGCTTGACGGGATAGATACCACATCTACCCCTGCCTCGAAGGAGTACCTTCCTCGTTCCCCGTTCCTTAACAAAAAAAGAATGATGATGAATTTCAACAAACGTATCATTGTCAAGAGCAAGGCGACTAGCAGAGATTGAGCTCTTGCTAGCTTCTGGAACATGAAGGATGTTATTTAGGTAAAGATCATGATTAGGGGTACAAATAGCTGAGTGACCAATATGTTCTATAGCCATACCTGACCCACTAGCAGTGTGGATTTGCTCGTTTCCAGTATAGCGGTCGCGGACGGTCAGCTTCTCAAGGTCTCCTGTGATGTGATTGGTGGCACCGCTGTCAAGGTACCAGCTGGTTTCCACCCCGTACTAAGGTGTTGCAAGGTTTGCCTTTCTCTCTTCTCCTCCTTGGCAGGCTTCATCATAGCGTTTCCAGCACTTCCACGTTGGATGGCCCAATTTGCCACAGATCTGGCGCTAGGTCCTAGGTGCAGCGACATTGTTGTTGTAGTTAACGCCACCACCGTTGTTGTTGTAGTGGCCACCTCCTCCTTGCCCACCGCGACCGCTAGACTTGATGTAGAGGCAGCCACGGTCACCACCGTTATGAACTAGGATGGGAAGGAGTTTGAAGGTGTCGCCATGGATGATCTCGAGAAGTGCTCTGATGACCATGTAAAAACTAGGGTTGGCTGCGTTAAGCATGATGCCTCTTGGCAGGGACGCCTTCGTGTTAATATAGGCAGAGAGATTACAAGATATGTGCAGGTAGTTGGTCAGCTATCAACTTGTCCTCTACTCCTATCCAAGCTATACACGGGATAGAGGATATCCTAGCCAACAACCCGCGCCAGAATTTACATGGATACACACGCGACACATTGTCACGTTACACAACTACAGCCCTACTCTTTTAACAGGTAGTTCAATGTCACATCCATCTTCGTGGAGCTGCCCGGGCTACTAAGACCCTATTCGGCAACCCTCGGTTCATTCACTACGGAGCAGAGCACGGGGAGTGTTGTTCTAGCCGCTCCCCAAATTATAACTGTATTCCACTCTGCTCCTAAGCGGAGTTGCAGGCCGGATGGACTCCCAACAGGCCCTAAATCATGAGTAAAGTGTAGACCACCTCTATTAAAGAATCACATGGTGGACTTCATTAACCGAACAAAGCTAGAATTCATAGTGTCCAGAACTCAAGATTCTAACCATGCATTACCTGTCACCAAATTCCTACCTAGACATTTTCTTAGATAGAGGATACTACATGTAGTTCAACTTTTTGCTTAAGAATTCAGTAGAGAACTGTCAAAATACACATTGCATACTTCAAAACAAAATAATAATTACACATTTAGCCCGAAAGTTTTAAGTGATGAATCAAATTACTTTTCAAATATCCAAAAATAACAACTAACTTGACCAAGACAGGAAAAAGATTTGTGTCACTTACTCTCATTATGGTTAGTAACTCTACATAGCTTTCGGAGAACAAAGCGCTGACCCGTTACGATGGCTTCTATTACGGATAATGTCGGCTGAGCTTATATCGACCCCTTTGGTTTCCTTCGTCATTCTGCTCTGTCTTCCCCTTTGGTGATGTCAAATTGCTCGCCCAAGGTGCAGAAAAGAGAAGTGCCACAAGGGAGGTGGCTGGGACTATTCGTTTGGCCATGACATAGTGCAATGTTCCTTGCCATCAAGAAGGGTCCATGAAGAGATCTATCACCAAAGAGCAATATTAATTAGTGTCCGACTCAAATAAGATAAGTACATGCTAGCATGCATCTGTTATATGCAAGACAGACATCCAAATATAGTCCTCCATCGGTTCTAATTCTAGAGCAATGGAAATTTCAATTCTACAGCCGACAAATTCCACACTACTAGAAAAACAGTATCAGTTCCAAATATCCCTGGATTACGGTGGTGGGGAGGTGAGGGGGCGGGGGTGGAGGGGTTTAATAAAAATCTAACTTGTAATAGTATGTTTTTGGTCGAATAAGATTCAGATGCCCAAAACTCAACTTTGGTCTAATAAGTAGAGGGCCAAGACAGTCTCCACAACGCATAAACTCACCCGCAAGCGGCGCGACCGTGGCTTCATCGACTCCATCATCGCAGGTCTTCGCTCTTCGGCTGCCGCTATGTCCCCACCGTCTCCGCCACCACCGCCGGAGTCTGATTAGAGTCGCTTCTTTCTTGTGTTTGGGGCTTGTTTTGGCTGTGCCCCCAGCCGGACCTACTTCATTTTGTTTGAACTTGTACTCGTTGTTGTTGGATGCTTGGTGGTATGCTTTATATAATATAAAGCGGGGAAACCCTTTTTTCGTGAAACGCGGTATAGATTACGCCATGAGCAGAGCATCATGGGGGCCGCCGGGGCACAGGTGAGGATGTTATTTTTATTGTGTTCCGAATCCCATACAAGTATTGTACTACGGATGGAGTCCTACCGGACTACGGCATGCCAACCGTGCTAGAGGTAGCATGACTACAACTCTGTTTCATGTCCACCAAGAAAGAGAGTTGTTTGCCCCTTTATATAGTACCAGCTAGTCATAGAATAGAAAGAGAGATCTCCACCAGATTAGCACGTAGAGGGTTTGTCCTCTCGTGTAATGTAATACTCCTCCTAATTATAGTGATACGCCGCCGTGCGTTTTATGGTTTTCTCCCGCAAGGGTTTCCACGTAAAAATCTGTGTCTCTCGTGTCTCGTTTTATCTCGTTATTATCTAACAAGTGGTATACAGAGCCAAATTTCAGATACGAGATTAGAGACGAGAGATCAGGGTTCGGCTGTACGCGCCGCCGCCGTCCTGTGATCTCCGGATCGGAGACTGTTTCCGGTGCGGGCTGCTGTACAAGCCGCTGCAGCCGCAAGCAGCCAAGACCGACAGGTATTCTGCCGCTGATCAATTTCCTATCCGAGCAGTTCATCGAGACGGACACAAGTTTCCGCCGCCGAGCCGCAATACGCCGCGTCATATCAATCCGCAGGTTGCCGCTGCTGCGTATATACGCTTGAAGCCCCGAGTACGCAGCGTTCAAATCAGCTGGCCGTTCCACCGAGTTCCGCTGCTCCACGTACAACATCGCCGAGTAGCTGCTGCTGTTTCGCTCAAGTCTCGAGGTGCAAACCTGATTTGATCTAATCTGCTACTAGTACTACTCTACGTGAGGCTAGTACTGCTAGTTTTGTTCTTCGTTCATCTACTACGTCCACTATCTAATACTATCAGATGCTATTTACTCTGTTCTTTGCTCCGCAAATTAAATTCTGTCAAGAATTTTTCTTCGGCTTGTACTACTTGTGTTCATCGATTTATTACCTTTTCGTTGTTGGATCATGACACAAAGTTTACCCTATGGCAAGTCGAGATGTGAGCGTTGTTGGCACAAGCCGATTATCAGGATGCACTCAGTTTTTTTTTTCAAGATGGAGTTTTGGGGATTATGGTCCGTCGGGATAATGGATGCAATATTGCTGCAGTTATTTGAAGAACACAATTCAGTTATCAAGAAAAAAATAGTATGGAGGAGGTAATTATTATGCCTGTTGGTAGCCAGCATATACTCTATTCTCTCCATAGTATTTTGCTGTTATGCATGTGAAGGTTTTGTTTTGATATTCATGTTCGTGATGAGAATCGGTTGAGGTGCAAGAAGGAGATTGATTTGTTTCTGCTAGATACTACAACATTAAGCGCTGTTAAGTTTTAAGTGCAATTCAGTTGTCTTTGCTCTTTTAAGAGGGGTCTATTGCAGAGTTGAAATTCCGTTGCATGTTAAGATGGTTCCTTCATCCGGCAGTTGTTCTACAAAGACAGTTTATGACCATGTCATGGATTTTCATTAACCACTACAAATCAGCAGTTTTTTGGATGCACGCGATGCCATCCGTACCATATGCTCTTGCTTGAGTATTGTTTGCCGAGGTTTGTGCTTTCTGTTTTGAAGCACGTTCAGATTCCGTGAGATGAGTTCTTCACAATGTGATGTGCACCAAGATGTCGCACTATGAGCTATGCGCTCGTTCAGGTACCACAGGAGATATGATGACTTATGTCATTTGATGATTGAGCAGTTTCAGTTTTTTGACGTCAGTGGCACAGACTCAGACTCTTATTGGGAGACCAAGTTTTATTAGTCTGCTTTGTTGATAGTTGTGCTGTTTTCTGGACGACCTACTGATTGATTTGCTCAATATGACTTCATGAGAAGTTTATCAAGGTTTACTTGTGATGACTTTAATTGAGGAGTTGATGCTATCTATGATTATTGTAAGGGATTTCGTTTCAAGGTGGAGTGTTATTTTTATTGTGTTCCGAATCCCATACAAGTATTGTACCACGGATGGAGTCCTACCGGACTACGGCTTGCCAACCGTGCTAGACGTAGCATGACTACAACTCTGTTTCGTGTCCACCAAGAAAGAGAGTTGTTTGCCCCTTTATATTGTACCAGCTAGTCATAGAATAGATGAGAGAGATCTCCACCAGATTAGCACGTAGAGGGTTTGTCCTCTCATGTAATGTAATACTCCTCCCAATTATAGTGATACGCCGCCTTGCGTTCCGTGGTGTTCTCCCGCAAGGGTTTCCACGTAAAAATACGTATCTCTTTGTCTCGTTTTATCTCGTTATTATCTAACAGAGGAGAGAGGAAACAGGGGGAGAAGCAGGGCACCAGTCCGTGATGAATGAGGCGGCGCCGGTGAAGGGACTGTGGAGCGATCAGATTGGATCAGTGGAGGGACTTGGATGCGCCACCAGAGAGTCTGCTGAGAGATTGGATCGATCAGATTGGTACAAGTTCTGTTCACGTTGGCAAGATCGGGCCGAATCGATCAGAAGCCGACGTGGACCCAAAGTTTAGATGAGCGAGCAACTGGCCACTGGTGGACCCAAAGTTTAGATATTGTCATCAATTGCAAGATTAATTCTGCTTCCTAGTCAAGCCTCAAAAAAAATTCTGCTTCCTTTAGAAAATATTAGTCGTTCTATATATGAGCATAATGACCAACTTAATTAAGATAAAATTATTATTTTTCCGTATATATATAGTCTTCCTTAGACCACAGATTATAAATAACTTGTCCTGGTTGAGTTAATTTTCATTTGTATTCTTGTTATATATCGTTCTTGGACATGGCGGGGCGTCGAGAGGGCGGCTGTGTACGTGTGGTGGAAGATCTCAAGTGTGCACTTTGCTCTGACTGCTTCCGGTGTGGGCGTGTACGGTCATCTCCGCGGCCGCCTACGCAGAAGTCA
>NC_057810.1:709108521-709126596 GCF_018294505.1 Triticum aestivum | reverse complement strand
GGGGCACGTTGTCCTGCTCATCGGCAACTTCTTTTCTACTATCTTTGATATGCTATAAGTGTCGGGGCAGCTCGCAGGCGGTAAACTGGAGCTTGAATGCATTCATGAGTAGTTTTTAAGAAAATTGGAACTTCGAATTACAAATTCTCAAACTTGAGCATGGTAAGTTGGAGACTATCAGGTCTAGTTGCTTCTTAGGAGTTAGGTGTATGTCGGAAGGTTGATTAACTTAACCTGTATCATTTCGCTAATAGCTTTGTGCTGCGCATAGCAGTCCAGTGTATCTCGATTCTCGAGAAAACTAATACCATAGTGGATCCAAAGGCACAAACATAAGTTAACGGCAAACGGAACTCGCTTCACCAAACCAACAAGAAGGGCAACAAACCAGACAGCAAACAAGCATGCCTACACAAATCTACATAAAGCCATAATCCCATGACGCAATACGGGTCAAGAATACGCAACAAACCGTTAGTCACACATGGCTATGTCCCCTTGCAAGCAGGCAGTTACCACAGAGAGAGTGCTTACTACGAGAGTGCACATGCATTAGCTAATAAACGAAGCAGTGGATGGCCATTACTCCCTCACATTTTCCGAATGACATACCCTTTTATGACCAGTGGATGGTCATTACCTGCCCACATTTTCCAAATGATATACCCTTTTATGACCGAAGGAGCACCCGACAAGGAAATACCCAGTATGTATGTCACATCAAGGAGTTTAGCTAGCCTTCCAGTCCACACAACCTCACGCCTGAAAAAAAGAAAAAGAAAAGGAAATTAAGGCATTACATCATATAAAATCTTTTTGTAATTATATGATGAAAGTAGTTTGAAGCTTATACCTGAAGTCTGTTAATTCTCTTGTCACATCGTCATAACGTGCTCGCTGAATCAGGTACCAGTCTCTAGCATGCTACAATTTAGTAACATAGTAAAAGAAGATGAGAAGGAAATACCCGGTGCAAAGATTTAGCTTTGTTATCCTTACATGTCATGTAGTAGGATATAGGGGCACCGAAATATCAGAAAATTAAGAGTATTTGCGGTGTTATAAGCTCTCGAAACCATTACTCTTGAATATGCGGGGGGCAAAACTTTTGGTCTCGGCGAAGGACATAGTAGATTCAGTGTTGCCTAAGAGCATCTCCAACACATGCGTTAAACAAGCCGCGCACCGGATAAAATGGCTATATTAGCGTGCGCGCGACCGAAAGTAGCGCTCCAGCAGCCGCGCTATAACCCCGCTGGGGAAAACTGTATCGCGTGCTGGGTATTTGGTGCGCCCGCTCGCTGCAGGTGGGGCCGCCGGATTGGGAGCCGTGTTTTCATGCATCTGTAAAACCTCTTCGTCGCTCCCACGTGCAAAAAGATTGTTTTGGCGTTGTAAAAGAATTATACTAGGCGAAGTGCGCCGGTTGGATCCCGCAAAAAAAAAGTGCGCCTGTTGGAGATGTTCTAAGAGATTACCGATCTATTGGTCGTTTTGCAGGCATACAGACGGAAGCTCTAGCACTACGTACTCCAACCAGTGATTTGCTTGAGCGAGCGAGCGCCTTGAGAAGGAGAGAAAGAGCATACCTTGATGGAGGAGGAGGCCCAGGAGGAGGAGGTGTGAGGGAGGGGCCGAGAACCGGACGTCGGCGAAACGCGAGGGGCCAGCGTGAGCCGGGCAGCGGCTGTAGCGGGGATTCGCATCTTCGTAGCCAGGCTGCGTAGCGCCATGGTTACTTGGTGAGGCAGGGTGGGCGAGACCGATCGAGGACGAGGCCAGGGTTTGGGATTGGCTTGCCTTCGGTTTCCTCTTAATTTGGTCTCTTTTTGCACGTCCCGTTCTCGTACGTACGGGATGTCTGGATGGAACACGAGCATCATAGTACGTGTTTGGGATTGGTCTCTTTCTCTCTCTCTTTTGGCAAGGCTGAGGAGACGCAAGGGAAAGAGGAAGCCAATCCCAATCCCAAACACTAGCCACGTCCTGTTCGAGGTCGATCTCGCGTCCGCATGAACTATGGCGGCAGCGGCGCTACGCAGGCTGGCGACCAAGTTCCGGAACCCCAGGGCTGCTGCCCATCGGTTTCCAAAGGTTTGTCACGTCCGTCTCCCACACCCAACTCAAGTGAATTACTAGTCCATCGTCGGAGTATGCAGCGCCAGACATCCATCGTCGGAATAAGGACACCGTTGACCAATCAATCGGTCGGTAGTCTCTTCGATCCCGCAACTTCGTATCTGGATCATTCAACCGACGGAGATCAAAACTTTCGCCCTTGCAAATTTAGGTCCTGTTGATGTTCGATCATGTTGCTTCTGATTTTGTTATGCAGCAATTTCTAATACTTTGTGCGAGGTACCTGTAGGATTATGTTCTTTTAATCCTCCGCCGATGTATCTCCCATTGTGGTCGATCCTTTCGGCTTGCGTTCTTTGCATATTAGCGCTTGTTTATCTGAATAAGTTGTCTTTGCCTTTGCATACTCATGGTTTTCATGTGACACTGGCTGTTACGAGTTGCACGTCGATACATATGTGAGTTGTTAATTTACTTTATTACTAAGTGATATTCTTTTCGTGAAATGTGGCTATTAAATATCGTTCTAACTTGACAACCATTTTATTGCCATGAAAATGTTTCTCGTTTTGGAACTAAAACCACAACACCTAATATGAATCAAAGGGACTAGATAAATATTTGGATTCAAATCAGAACAACGTAAAGGTGACTTGTTGAACTAGCTAGTTTGGTGCATATTAGGTATTTGAACTGAATTGGCGTCATGATTCAGTGCAACATTGCAAGTTGTTAGCTCATCTGATTTGACAACGATGAGATATGGGCTCTACATAAGGAGACAACATAAAGAGACCGATGAGGTCCGACGAGGTTAAAGTTAGCTAACTTGGGTTGGCAAGTTATGGTGGCCACATCCCTAGTTATCTCGTCTTTCACAATGGATTTGTTGTTTGTTTGGCACACATCTAATATTGGGGTGTTGTATGCTCAGTGCTCTATCCAAAGTTGGAATATTAGCGTCCTTGGAACTTATCCAAACTAATCCTTTTCAGATTTAGATGTATCTCGTTTAATATATAGTTTTGCCTCAGCCTTGTTTTGTTCTGCTTTATATTTTGCAGGACGAGCTTGAAAATGCTCTTCTTTTGAAAAACAATATTGAATCTGCTAAAGCCGCTGATCTTAACTCCAGTGCAGACTTGTTAGCTAAACATTGTTGGGAAGCTGAACAAACCATCAGGTAAATAACGCTTTGCGGATTATTCTAGTTTGATTCAGCTGGCATGCATGATGTTTAATTAAGTAGTCCAGGATGTTAAATAAAAAGTTATCTCATGTTGTTTCTTTATTCATTTTTAAGCCACTTTCACAAAAGGCACGAGCAAGTTGTGGAAAGGGCCCGTAAGACTACAGTGAGGGTTGTCTGTGCTGCTGTTGTGGTTGGTTCCCTTGATCGTTTGACGACATGGTACTGGTTTCCTGAAGATGAATGCTGAGCTTCTGGAGGGTCAAGTTGAAGTTACAGATGAATGACCGCTGTCAGCATGTCGCATGAAAAAAAATGGGTTCATCACCTCTATGCTAATTTAGTTGCCTTCTATGACGATATGTGTATGTATTATGTGCTCCAGTATGTAGAAGCAGTCTCTATGACATTTGCACGCACTTCTTCAAGTTCTAAGTGTTATGCAGCTTTTATAAAACAAAAAAATCTGCTGGCATATGTGCTTTTCCTAGCAGATGGCTGGCTGCAGTATTTCATGGATGATATATGCGATTGAGGTCTTGAGAACATTTAGCATGCTGGCATCAGTTGGGCTCAGAGAGACGATTTATGGCTCGTGTATTCCATCAAGATTCCTGTAACCCTGGTGCAAATCAAGGTTGGGGATGGGGCCAACGTGCTGTTTTGGACGGACAGGTGGATCGACGGGCCTGCGTAACAAGGTTTCATCTCTTCCAGGATGGTTCAGCAGGGCCTACTTAACTACAGATGGGTGACAGATACTGCGGCGCTTCCCACCATGCCAGAACAGCTACAGTTGACAGACTGGCGAGCAATCCCAGAGATTCAGAGCATTAAGAATCGCGGAGATTCAGATAATTGAGAATACACCAGATTCCTTTGTTTGGTCCTGCTCGGCTTGGGGTCAGTACATCGCTAGTTCTGTATATTGGTTACTCAATTAGGGGCGGCTCTGTTTTCCAACCGTGTCTTGCATAGTGGAAGCGTTGGGCACCCCTAAAACACAAGTTGTAAGAGCATCTTCAACGGACGCGCGCGCGGTGTAAACAGGGGGCTTTAGCGCGCGCGCCAACTTTTCGCGCGCTCCAACGGGGACGGGAAACTACCGCGTGCTGGAAGTGATAGAGCGCGCGGGAGATAGCGGTAGCTCGCGCGGTAGATTTGTATAAAATGCGGCGCTCGTCACGCGCTCCACCATACTGCCACGCGCCCTTTCCCTCGCCACCTCGCCGCTTCGAGCACCCCGCCACCCACCACCGCGCCACCATGCCGCCGCGCCGCCGGGGATCTTCGGGCTACCGCGGCGTCCGCGAGCGCCCCAACGGCTGGTACTCCGCCGAGATCCAGTACGGCGACGTCCGGCTCGGCCTCGGCTCGTTCTGGACCGCGCATGAGGCGGCCCGCGCGTACGACGCGGCGGCGTGGCGCCTAGAGAGGCCCCCGTCGCAGATGAACTTCAGGGACGTCCACACGCGCGAACATGCGCAGGCCATTGCCCCTCCACCTCGTCTGATCACGGACCAGGACCGTGCGGACCACATTCGGCTGCAGCGCCGCCTCATCGTCGCCGAGGAGGACGAGCGAGCCATGGCGGAGTGGCGCCGGTGCCACCCGGAGGACGTCGCCAACGAGCGCGCCTATTGGGCGGAGAGGACGGCAAGGCGCTGCGCGGAGCGGGTGGACCGGCGTTGGCGGAAGGCATTGGCGATATCGCAGCGCGATATCGTTGAAGCAGGTGGGAGGTCCATCTTCACGTCAGACGATGAACGTTGGGAGGACATATGGATCGATACCTCGGACAACACCTCCGAGGATGAGGATGATGATGAGGACTCGGAGTAGTTCTAACTGCATCGTAGTTTTACCTAGTTGCACCGTAGTTTAATTTTATGTAGTTGTACCGTAGTTCGGTTTTATCTATCTATGCTATGAACTTATTTTACCTATTTGTATCGTCTATGCTATGAACTATGTAAAATATATTTGTACCTTTTTTAATATCTATGTGAAATTTATTTTGTGTCCAAAATGCAACAAATATGGACTTGCGTGCACTGCATTTTAGCACGCGCTGTATTTTAGCGCGGCTACTGGAGCCAGCGCTGTGCGCCGCGCCAAACCTAGCGATGGGCGCGCGGCAAACTATTTTTTAGCGCGCCGCGCGTTGCGCGGCTATTGGAGGTGCTCTAAGGACACCCAGGATCAACAACAAGTCTAACTAACTAGACGACCTGAGGCCCTCATGTCGCCCCACAAGCGATTCGGGGGCGACTAGGATTCCATGGCGCCGCCACCCCTCCACCCCCTTCCTTCCCTCGGCCCCACAGGACACAGCAGCCAGGAAAGCCCAAGCGAGCGCTGGGGAAGGTGGCGGCAGGGATCTTGGCGCGCCGCCCACTCTTGGAGGCATGCGGTTCCTTGGGTGGAGGACCCAGCCGGCGAGGTGGCATCGTCGTGCGGCAGGCGACATTTGTATGGCGGGGAGAGGAGGGCTAGCCAGTGTGCTCAGTCGCACGGGCGGCAGGTCGATTGTGGAGTCCGGCCGCGATGCAGAGTTCTTCTGCGTCAGATCTGGAGGTTCAAATCCCTTCTTTCCTGCTACCTCTCTCTCACCATACCTTGGCTCGCGCATTTGCCGGCTCCAGTGGTGGTGGGTGCTCGTGGTCTGCTTGGCCCCCCGGGAAAACCTTAGCTGGTCGGGCCAGCCCGGCGGTGGAGATGCCCAAGGACGTTGTTTTCCTCCATGGGGTCGCAGTTGAGGTCCCCAACTCACCACCCCGACTACCTACCTGGGTGAAAACCCTCAATCCACTTCGGATTTGGCAGCGGTGGCGTCGTGCGCATCGTGACCTTCCTAGAGGCGTTGTCAGGGGCGAAGGTGCTCGGTTGGGAGGTTATGCAGGTGAGGTTATGCGGCGCGTCGGCGCCCTCTCCCTCGCGTCAACCTTGCCGCCGGGGAGCATCACCGCCCTAGGTGCCCTTCCGAGTATAGTGCCATTTACGACTCGAGGTTGCGCACACGGAGGTTCAGGGCGGGGCAGGGGAATTCACCGTGCCCGCACCGCACGGCATCAGGCCGGATGGAAGCTCCCGGTCACAAAAACGAACGACAAGCTGCTCTCTCCTAGGATTGACTTTAATCGTTCCAGGTGCACTGCGGCTTACCTCCTCTCTTACCCTTTATTCTTTCTTCATTCCGCATCTTTTTATTTCTGATTGATGGACATACAACTTGACCTTTAAATATTTTTTCAGTAATCAACTGAGAAAAAAATACAATTTATCATGTTTTGCTATTTACCCCGATCATCCTTTATGTGAACAGAGGTGAAGGGAGCAGAGCATTGGTGGTGATGATGGAGGAGGATGGCAGAACAATAGTCTTTTTGGAGCTAGGTATACGACGTGCTAATTAATCATTATAGCAAAGAGAAGATGAGGTCGTTCAGCAATGGTATAACCTGACATTGAGTGAAGTTTGATAATACATAGGTGATATTATGTTCAAAATTCTAGAATTTGTTTTATCCATGGATCATCCATTGTTCAAAATTTTAGATTTGTTTTATTCGTGGATCATCCGTTTAGAAATTATTTTTATACCAACTCCCCACCCACACCAGCCCTCCACCTCCCCCGCGCGCGCGTCGCCCTCCTCACGGGCTACTCAGGAGGCGACGCCACCCCCTCGAGCACCCCTTCCCCCCTGCAGCCGCCGGCGCCCCCCGCCGTGCCCGGCGGACCTGGTGGCAGCGGGACCTTTCTCCCCAGCGGCTTCCCCCCTCAAGCGTGGGGGCTCAACGAGGCTGACGGAGCAGAGCTTCTTCGGGCCTAGGGTTTCATGACGACGACCGCAGATCCAGAGGGGCGGGCCTCTGGACCTGGCGTTGTGAGCACCCGAGCGGCATGGCGCAACCCTGTGAGGGCGTGTCGGTAGCTTCTTGGCTATGCCCCAGCGGATCCTGGCGGCGGAGGCTGCGGGCCGATGCGGCGGTGGCCATGGTCGACTGCGCGGAGGTGCAGGTAGCAGATCCTTGTGACAACGCCACTAGCCCTGCTCAGCGTGTTCCCGTGCAGTGGCTGGCCTGGTTTGGCAACCATCCGGCGGTTGTTGCACCAAGTTGCCGGTACTCCCCTACTTTGATGGTGACGATACGTGGCTTCCCTCACAGTGCTGGTGGTCCACTCCGGCGATCTTCTTTCGCATCTCTTGTCTGCCCTTGCTTCGGTGGTCTTGGGGGGTCTGTGGTCTTGGGTCGGGGCGAAATCCCTGCGCGACGATGGTCAGTGCTGACAATGGCAACACTGAGGGTGCCGTTACCTCCATGGAGGCGCTGGCAAGTCCCCCCTCCTCCTCCTCACCCCCCCTCCTTGAGCACCAGGGGAAACACTTAGTCTAGTTAATTGGACAAGGCTGCGGCAGTGTCTCAGCATTGTCCACTTCTTGAAGGCGCTGCTTCGGTTGCAGTTGGAGTCCCCGATGCAACAGCTGGATATGGTGGCCTCCCTAGTCTTTCTGACGAGGCTTGCTGGCGATGCGTTGGTGTGATGTGGGCTGCATCATAGGGCATGTGGCGTCTGGTATGTAATGTATGCCGGTACCGGCGTGTCCAAGACGATGGCTTCGCCGGTGGGTCCTGCCATTCGTCCGCTGATTCTCCTAGGCACATGGATGGAAGGTATGCTGGCCCGGGCAGCCCTGGAGATGTGGGGTGTGTTTGAATCACAACCAATGCTTGTCATGCCAATAAATTGGCGGACCCACGAATTTTGGGAGTCGTTTGGACTGAAGCCAAAATTTTGGTTCGCCCCAGGCGCCCGGCACCCGCCTGTGTAATTCACCAACTCGCGGGCGAGCCAAGGGCGAGAAAAACGTTCGCCAAAATTTTGGCGTCCTAACTTCCCATCCTTTCCTCTGTGGGTCCCATGATTATTTTATTATTCTGCATGCAGTTTGTTACTAGGAGTAGTTCCGATTGTTATATGGCTCTTAATTACTGAGTAATTAATAGTGGGCCTCGTCACTTAAGGATGCATGCAATCCCGTTTCAATAGAAATGTTTGACCTTTCCTTTTGCGTTTTTTTTTCACGACGACTTTTATCCTTGTTGATTGCATCTTCGCATTTTTCTATCAAATATGTGTATAAGTATTTGCAGTGTTACAATGGGCCAAACTGGCAGTTGGTTGCAATCCAAACAAGACATTTATTTTGCCAAAATTTTGGACGGGGCAATGGCCACAAACCAAACATCAACAAGCTAACAAAATTTTGGTCATGCCCACACATTGGTCATACCAATTATTTGGTGGGGCTAGTTGGGGCTCAAACCAAACACACCCGTGGTCTTCTTTGGAGGCCCGTGGCAATGGCTGTGATGCGGCCTTAACGCTCTGAGTCTAGCTGACTCGACATTCATGGTTGGAGGCTGGACAAGGTGAGACCTTCCGCCGTTGATGTTTGTAGTTGGTGGCACCTCCTCACCTCCTCATTTGGTGAGGACGGTGGTGTGTGTACGTGTGTCCCTCCTGCTGGGAGGTTGTACATGTACCTCTTCTTCCTGTTCAATGAAATGAAACACATTTTTTTTGCTTTTTCTCAGAAAAATATATATCCAAAGGACAGTGGAAACTTTAGTTACTCATACATCAGCAAAATTCTTATGGTTGCATACAATGCACTTCCTATCACAGAGCTTGAGAAATGAATTGGAACTAATGCCCTCATGTCAGGTTAATTTATACAGACTTCTATCTTTGCTTCTTCTCTATTTTTAGTGCTCCTTGAGGTTGACTGCCATTTTATGATTTCCTTTATCTCTACAGATGTCGTTGGGTTAAGCACTACTATAACAAACATTATACCGCCTACTAGTGTTGCTCGGGAACAAAGGCGTAAAAAAATTGGATCGTAAGGACAAGTTGCGGCATCTGAAGACCTAAAGCTAGGCTCTAATACCATGTTAGGAAAGCAACTTATTTCTGTTGAAGGCCGAAGGGGCACATATATTACTTCCTAACAAAATCCACATCGCAGATGACTATTAGGTACTTCTTCTGTAACACTTATCCTGTCTATCTCATCTAATGATCATCTTTTTTTAGACCAAAGGAGCCTCCAGGCCCCCATTTTCGAGCATTGAAGGTCGGACGGACAGACCCCCGTGTTTCTCCCGCATCGGGCGACTCGGGCAGGCCGCTACCTTAGCCGCCACCGAGCCCTGATCTACTCCCTCCCCTTCTCCCGTTGCTGCCGCGTGACGCTGCCAGGCTAAGCCCGGGGGCAGATGGCAGTGGCGGGGGTCTCTCATCTCCCATGACTTGGGATGGGGTGCGACCCCGGCGTGTGGAGGCACGGCTGGTCGGGTCTTGCGGCACAGTGGCCGGCGGCATGGAGGGCATGGTCGATGGATCTGTTGTATGTGTGGTATGGCTTCCGGTCAGATCTGATCTACCTGGTGCAGCCTGCTCCATGCGCGACGGTGGTGATCGATGGCGGTCCTGTGCACACGAGGCTGGATGGAGGTCCCTCGAGCGGATCCGGGTGAACCCTGCTCTTGGCTCATTGCCAAGGCCGGTGATGGTGGCCTTTTCTGTATTGTCCCCTTCTTGAAGGCATCGTCATGGAGAAGCTGTAGACCCCTATCCGCCACCTTCGGGGGAAACCCTAGACCGATTTATCATATATCGGCGTCGCTCTTGTGCTGTATCCCTCTTCGGGGCGTAATTCTTGGAGGTATGCGTAGGTTTGAGGGATCAGTGGACGAGATCTGCGGTGGAGCGGTGTTCCATGTGACGCATTGGCGACGTGGAGTCTTAGCGGCGTGGCATGGCAGGGCCTTAGCGATAGATGTGTGATGGTGGACATGTGTAGGGAGGAGGTGCTGTCTGGCACCATAGTGGCGTCGACAGCAGGCCTGGCAAGGTTGACGCGTCAGCATTTGCTCTGAAGATGGATCGATAGAAGACGGTGGCAACGATCTATGAGAGTGAGTGGGACCTGTTTGTGCTCCAGACCTGAAAGGTCGCTTGGTTGGGGGCTCCGGCTTTAGATGTTAGGCTTAGGTGAGAGGTCTGGGTATTCGGCTCACACTTTCTGCACCCCTTCATCAATGGATAGGAATAGCGACAGATGTTGCCAAGATGGCGGCTTCAGACATATTGATGCATTACTTTGTAATGTCTTTGTGAATAATTAATAAAGTGGTTGCATGCATCTTCCAGATGCAGAGGCCGGGGGTCATCCTCCTTTTCAAAAAAAAGCCCCCATTTTCAATTAAGAAAACAGAGTAGGAGCAAAACCAGCCATACACCCCCAAGGCACACAACTGCCTACATCAGGGGTGCTAATCTAGAAGAAAAAGAGACTTAACTAGGGGAGATACAACCCCCTCTCACACCCAGCAACTACATGCTACAGGAGCATCAAACACTACAGGAGCACCCAGCAACTCCACTCATGTAACGGCTATCATGTCTATCTCATCTAATGATAATAAACCCAAATGATTATATGGTTTTCCCAGGAAGCAAGCAACCATGACGCTTTGGGGAAAATTTGCAGAAACATTTGATGCTGACACATTGCGGAATCGATCAAATAAGGAACCTGTTTTCGTTCTCTTTCTTGGGGTAATGGTCGACCAGTATGCAGGTACTGACATACTGTTGTTTATTACATGGTTGAAACCTATTTCATGATTTGAGACTAATTGATTTATTGTACACCACAGGTACTATAGCTTTCAAGAACACTTCATCGATAGAGTGACACATTAATGTTGCAATCCCCGAGATGAAAGGCTGAAAGCTATACTAGAAAGGTATTTTGCATGATGCAAATCATGTTATCATTATTTTGTTGTGCTTAGTGAGTGTACTTCCAATCAATGTGACTTTATAGGATTGGTGCAAGGTTTTAGCAAACCGAATTGCGGGACACAGCAGAAGCCGGCGTCAGGCAAGTGAATGAGCTATTGAGGATTTAGCTGCTATAGAACCAACCAATATCATGGTATTAGACTGTTTATTTATCTGCATGCTTATTTCCAAACTATTCTGTATTCCCGCAAAATTTAGTACTATTGCTATCATAAACAAATTTCAAATCACATTAGTAGACATCCTCTTTGACAGTTTGAAGTCAATGCCTATAAATTTAGCTACTCCCTCCGATCCATATTAGTTGTCGCTCAAACATATCATGGAAAATAAACAATTGAACATGGCATAATTTATGCAGGTGCAAATTATCAGTTCGTGCGATTGACTTGGACCCCAACGAAGAGGATAATCCAGCATTTGCGGAATTTGCTTTACTTGGAGATCAGGGCGATATCGCCATTGGAAAGGAGGCAGACCATGCTGTTGCCTATTCAGCAGGACGAGCTGGATATGTGCTGGCTCAAATATTGAACCTTCCTGGCAAGAAATCTATCATAACCATCACTCCAAACAGCAGATCGCTGGACGCCGAGTTCCACTATTTTCAAGTACAATCAACAGAACATATACAAAATAGAGCACTGTTGGACACTGACTAGCAAGTCATCGACAGAGGATGTGGGCAGTCATCTTCTTACACCCCACCGCCACATGAACTGCTTGGAAGCGGTTCACATCCATGCGGCCTCGTCGTCTGTCGATCAGATTCAGCACAAAGATGCATCAGCCAATCCGGACAGAACAAGGTACAAAATATTAGACCATGCATATGTATAGCTTTCTTACACAAAACTATGACAGCAATTGAATAATTAGTAACATCATATGTGTTTACAGATTATTTCCAGCCACCGGATCCTGCTGTTGCAAGACAGAAAATGGCAGCAGAAGGCGGCCCATCAGCTGGAATCAAACCAAAGTGGAGGTTATTCTAAAACTGGTTATAGCAGGCTAACACTTGCTGCACTGTATTTTCAAGAAACGACGAGAAGATGAGTTACACATTTCCTTATCATGTTATGATATATATTATTTGCGTATTTGTTCCCCATCCCTACTAATTTGATTTATGTTGATTTGTTTCCGCGGTTTAGGATGAATGCCCAGGGGCCATCTTCTTTCCTTAAGGTGTAGGCTGTATTCCTGCCGGCTATAGTTGCTTTTAGATTATTGTAAACTTAAGGAAGATATGATATACTGAACGGCATCAAGTAAGATTTGCTTCCATTTTTAAGTTGTAGTAATTTATGCAAAGTTCCTTCCAGTAATTAGAATTACATTTCCTCTTATGTTGAATTGCACTATTGGGTACACTATATATCACTTCATGCCATAATTTCTGCTTGTCAGCACAAACTAGCTGCAGCTAGCACTCTTTTAAAAAAATCCGGCTAAATTTGACACTCCTGGTTTCTTTGCAGTTATGTTAATAAACTGAACACTGTTGTAGGATTTCATAGTCTGATAAGAACAAAATCTGATGCATGTGATGATATATCAGGAAAGAGACATGCATGGTAGAAGTTGTGAGAAATTTCATTTTTCAGGGAGATGTTTACCCTATAGTAGGACTTCTTATGAGTATTTTCTTACTGTGCCAATCATGTCGAGGAACCGGTGTTATCTCTGCTAGATGAACCAAATATGAACTTATGTTCTGTTGAACATTATAGTTCTAAAGGGATTCAGAATTCGACAAAGTACTATTTGTCATGATCTTCTTAGTAGTTTTTTTCATTTGTAGTTCTAAAGGGATAGGGTCATTTGGTATGCCGATCCCGAACCCTAGCCTCGTTCTCGATTGGTCGTGGGTATGGCATGTCAACTAAGATGATGGATGTTACTGTTGAGCACACTAAAACAACATATATTCCAGTGACAAGGTTCATTTTTAATATATAGAATTCCACAGTTAAATTGTCCCCGTTCGAGCAAAGGGGAATCACTGCACCCGAGCCACGTGACCCCGATGAAGGGTACGATTCGGGATTCATGAGGATTCAATGGAGACCCCGACCCTGATGAGGGGTAGGATTTGGGATTCTTGATTCTTCTCTGTAGGCTCATTGAGGAGTGGAGGCAAATGTTGATGGTGCTCTGGACAAGCGCTTGTGTTGTGGTCGCAGAGGTGCTATCATGCGTGATCACCATGGCAAGTTCCTTGTCGGGGCTTGTCATTTTTTCCCTACCACTAGCTCCCCCGAGCTGGCCGAACGATTAGTGTATTTCACTCTTCTTTCAAAATCAATGTAGGCGGCAGTTTTGCCAATGCACTCAACTGCAGCGATGCACGGTTGTAATCGGCAGACGAAGGAAGTCACTTGTCGCTTTGGCTCAGGACATAGGCATAAGGAAGCCCGTTACTGCATGTGACTGCAAGCCGGAGGTGCAAGACATCAGCAGACTCACTCGAGTAACAAAGCATGATTTCACTCGACAACGCAAGGAAACACTACACGACATTGTGGAGATACACGGTAAATTTCTAATAAGTTCAAGACTTCCAAGGAAGTCAACAGGAAGGAAATGCACTAAAAAAGAAAAGATATACTTTGATATAAGAAAATTGGAACCTTGATGTGCACATTCTCAAACTTGAGTAACAGGTGAGTTTCAAATTTTCAGGCCAGGCAGTTCCTGCTTATGTTGGAATGCTTATAATCTTAAGCCATATGATTTCGCTAATAGCTTAGCTCTGCACAGAGCAAAGTTGGCGCTGCACATAGCAGTCCAGTGTACATAAATCAGGGCCAACAAAGCGCACCTGGAGAAACCCAACACCACTCAGAAACAGTAGCTCCATAGGGACAGACATAAGTTAACGGCAAACAAGTGCAAGAAACCATTACAGCAAACAACTACGCTTGCACAAATCTACATAAAGCCATAATCACGAGGTTATCCGCGACGCAATGCGGGTCAAGACACAGACGCAACAAGCCATTATTCCCATATGGTTATCTGCTCTTGCAAGTCAGGCAGTTAACACAAAGAGAGTGCTGAACTACGAGTTCACATGCATCAGCAGTAATAAACGAAGCAGTGTATGGCTGCTACCCCCTCACATTCTCCGAATGGCAATCCCTTTTAAGACCAAAGGGCCAACGATAAAAGGCATACCCAGCACGTATACCACATTAAGCAGCTTAGCTAGCCTTTCAGTCCACACAACCTCACGGCTGCCAAAAAGAACAAGGAATTGAGGCATTACATATCATATTCAACCTTTTGAGCAGTAATATCAAAATGAAAGTTGTTGAAGCTTATACCTGTAGTTTTTTAACTCTCTTGTCACACTGTCATAACGTTCTCGCTGAAGCAGGTACCAGTCTCTAGCGCTATACAATTTTAACAACAAAGTAAGAGAAAGCTGAGAAGGCAATATCCGGTGCAAGAGTTAGCCTTGTTATCCTTACATGTCCTGTAAGGATACAGGGGAACAAAAATATCATGAGGCAAGAGTATTTGCAGCACCATAAGCTCTTGAAATCATTACACATGATAAATACACATATTTGCCAAGCATTAATGACCGCTAGTACCCTAATTTCAGAGCTTACAAAACTTACACGTATAATTTGCCATCATCCCAAAATCAAGTGGTCAATCCTCTGATTAACGCTTTTAAGTCAGAACAAATACCTATGTGTCTCTTGTGCAAATCCATGAATAACTAAAATATATGAGAAAGTCATGCTGGTAGTTGACAAATTCTGAGCACCAGCCTCATGCAAGGTAAAAACGATCAATGTTTTCATGACAATACAAATTGTTTTCATGTTAAAATGTGCTGTAAAATCCCGTCAATCTCGTGCAGAGGGAAAAGGGGGAAATTTTCATGACAATACAAATTGTTGTCAAGTTAGAATTATCTATAACAGCCACATCTCTTTAAAAATACTGCTAACAAGGATAGTCACTAAACAACTTGCATGTGCATCTATGCATAATTTGTAACAGTGAAAGCATGGCGACCATGAAAACCATGCGTTTGTAAAGGGCAAGACCACCAATTCAGATGAACAAGTGCATAGAAGGTAAGAAGCATGTAGCAAATATCAACTGCAATGGGAGATTACTGACAAGCCTCCTACAGTTGACAGCATCCCTTTCTTCTTGCAAATAGGCTCATGGACGGGGGAGCTAAAGCACAGACATAATCCCTCCAGCCGGGTTTATACGTACTATTAATCTTGTCTCAAGTTGACCAAGTTTATACAAAAAAATCAATACACACATTACCCAATAAATATATTATGAACAAATATGCAATTGATGATAAACCTAGTTGAATGGTTTGGTAGTGCAAAATCATATTCAAAATCATAGATTCACCCCTTAAAAAGGATTAATTTGCATTCAAAATTCATTAGCTAGCAATGCAGGTATGCGGCCTTTGCACCAAGGGCGTGCCTTTGGAAACTATGTAACGCCAATACAGTTTATAAATTGCTCAATGAAACAAGTAGCAACGCAGCAGCAAGAGTTGGTCACGGCGAAGGGTCTAGATCCGGAGCCGAGGAAATCAAAGAAATTATTGGTCTATTTCGTCAATTTGCAGGCATACATGATCATCACACGCAGGGGGAAGCTCTAGCACTGCCTACTCCAGCCAGTGGTTTGCCTGAGCGAGCGCGGTGTGCAGGGGGAGAAGGGGCATACCTTACTGGAGGAGGAGGAGAAAGGGAGGGCCCGACTGCCAGACGCCGGCGAAACGCGAGGGGCCGACGGGAGCCGGGCGGCGGCGGCGACCCGCATCCTCGCGGCCAGGCTGCATAGCGCCATGGTGAACCGGGGTGGGCGAGGATCGAGGCTAGGGTTTGGGGCTCGTCTTCTCTTCTCTTCTCGCTGGAGATGGAGGCTTCCCTCTTTCCCTTGCGGCTCTCATCCTCTAGTCACGCTGTCTCCTCCACAAAACGGGCCCCCTCGTGGGCCGGGCCGGGCCATGCCGGGCCAGGCTGAATCACACACGCCACGTGGAGGCGAAAATCCGTGGACCAGCTGAACTCGCGAGCGTCAAAACGACTCTGACCCAAGAAAATGAAATGTTTTGCTAAAAATGCTAAATAAAAAAAATGAAATGAGAGATTATTATTGCAACTAGTGCGGTTCAATTTCGCACTGTAACCAGGAAGCAAATGAGGTTGCTCATAGTTTAGCGAAATTTAATTATGATAGCAATAGTTCTTGTAATTGGGCTGATGAACCCCCGGACTTCCTGGATAATGTTCTTGCAAACGATGTAACCTTTTTACCAAATTGATAAAACAAGCCATGATGACATTCCTGAAAAAAAGTGTTACATCTCCTATCTGCTTGCCATGGTGATCACGCATGATCGCACCACCGCCACCCCAACATAAGCGCTTGTCGGGAGAACCATTAGCATTTGCCTTCACCTATCCCGCCTCTGCCTTTTCCCATTGCTCGCCACTAGTTCCTCTACGTGTCCTTGACCCCCACGTTCTCATGAGTAGCTTGCCGCTCCTCGATGACCCTACAGAGTGCAACTCGGGTGTAGTGCTTCCTTTGCTCGGACAGTGACAATTTAACTGTGGAATTGTATATATTAAAAATGAACATTGTCACTATGAATATATGTTGTTTTATCATTCTCAATAGTAACCTCCGTCATCTTAGTGGACATGCCATAGCCACGACCAATTGAGGACGAGGCTAGGGTTTGCGATCAGCTTTTCTTTTGTTCTCTCTTTCAATGGAGCCTTCATCTTCTTGTTGCAGATACCCTCGTCTTATACGTCTTCCTAATCATGTTGTCTGCTCCACAAAACACAAGCCCTCGTTGGTTGTACTGGGCCGAGCTGGATAACCCATACCGCATGAAGGCTAAATCTGTGACACTATCTCTATCCCAAAAATGTTACCAAAAGCACAAGGGAACCTACCATCATTGTGCCACCATAAATCATGCTGACAATGGATAACATCATTAAAAACAAAAAATGGAGTGTATGCATGGCTACATGTTTTTAGAATTGCTCTACAACTTCACTTGTATATTTTAGAGCATGGTCAAAGTAAAAAACACTTTAAACTCTTCGTAGCTCACTTATATATTTTGGAGAGTTGGAATTGCAATTGGTTTGTGAATTGATTTGCATATGGCATGGCACTAAAATGTCTGTACTTAAATGATAATAAGTATGTATAAGTGGCATGATAAAAAAGTCATGAACTCTAGAAGTTTAAATGAGAACTGGATTTTTTGCAATTGTTTCGAGATAATTTGATAACAATAGATTGGAATTGTGATAGATGAACCTAACTGGAAGTGGTTAGTGTGCTAAAGTTGACTGAACCTAGGCTATTCTTTCACCTAATAAACTAAAAGCTACTAACTTAGGTAGAAACAGGAGTAAATCAAAGTGTTGATGTGGTGTTGTAAGTAAACTGACGACTTTGGTTCAAGTCCAGATGCAAAATGGTTAACTCATACCAAAGTACCCCCTCTGAGTACTTGGTTGTATGGTTCTATGTTAATGTCACACAACACTTGTGTAGTACATTGAGTTTGTTCAAAATTTTATGCACGTCAATTTCATCTTTCATATGGTAGCCCCTTCGGTATTGAGCATTCACTACTCTCACCTTGAGACATGGTGCATACTTCTTTTATACATCCAAATCATGTAGTAGGACTGCTTCATCTCTGTTAGGAAGTTGGTGCCCCCCCCCCCCCGAGTGTAGAGGTTTGCAGAAAGCAACATTTTTCTCTCAATTGGATGACCTACAGATTTCTCAAACCTGTAAGAGTGTGGACTATATCCGATTATCGTCACTTACACGCAATTGTGAAAGTTGTCTTGGTCCCCAATGAAACCAGTGAGGTTGTCGGTCTCATT
>NC_057810.1:709087152-709108511 GCF_018294505.1 Triticum aestivum | reverse complement strand
TGTGTAGTACATTGAGTTTGTTCAAAATTTTATGCACGTCAATTTCATCTTTCATATGGTAGCCCCTTCGGTATTGAGCATTCACTACTCTCACCTTGAGACATGGTGCATACTTCTTTTATACATCCAAATCATGTAGTAGGACTGCTTCATCTCTGTTAGGAAGTTGGTGCCCCCCCCCCCCCGAGTGTAGAGGTTTGCAGAAAGCAACATTTTTCTCTCAATTGGATGACCTACAGATTTCTCAAACCTGTAAGAGTGTGGACTATATCCGATTATCGTCACTTACACGCAATTGTGAAAATTGTCTTGGTCCCCAATGAAACCAGTGAGGTTGTCGGTCTCATAAACCTTGCCAATTACATGAAGGAGATGTAATTGATAATTGCAAGTAATTAAATAAACATTTCATATTGTAAATAATAATGATTGATCGAGGTTGAAAGTAATAAATATGAATGGACTAGGATCCATAACTTCACTAGTGGCATCTCTCCATAAAGCATAGAATAGGTGTGGTGAACAAATTACCGTTGCGTATCGATTGAAGTGGATTTTTTACGTGTATGACTATATGTGGCATGATTGCATATAGGCATTACACCCTTATATCTGTAGACTATTATCCATATACATCTCTAGGTAATACTCCACCCCAAAACTGCTCATGTTGTTTGTAGGACTCTCCGACCTCATAGGCATCAATATATGTAGCATACATCCTAACTCATTCATCATCATCTTCGGGTACACCTCTTGTTCAGGTGTGAGTTTTTCTTCATCCAAATCTTTTAGCATGGTTGCATCAGAATCCTCCTTTCCTCTTCATCATGTGCGTCATAATGTAAAATATTGTCCTCGATCAAGAAATGTTTAGGTATGGGAGTGGGTAGCAAATGCCCAATTATAGGGATACGAATAAGGATCCTACCATTCATAGTGACAGTCATACTAGCGCTACAGAGAACTGGAAGAGAAACAAAACGGTTACCGCCTAATGGATATAGCACGTCGAAGTCGAGACCAAGTGTGTTCGCCAAGATGGTGATGGCTCCTCCACAAGTGATGTCTTCGCGCGTTTGGTTGGCATTGCGGCTGAGATGCAATAGAACAATGGCGCCTAAATTTGTCCTCGTTTTGGAGCTGGTTATGTAGCTTTTTCAGATATAAGCATACTTTCTTCACTCTGTTTTCAAGCTTCTCGTACCTGCAACGTGTTAGCAATAACATAATAGAAATAATTGTTGGAAATGTGCCCTAGAGGCAATAATATTGTATTATTATACTTCCATTATTCATAATTAAGAGTTTATATTTCATGGTATAACTGGTATGATCCTGGAATATGCGATTTAGTGGAAAACTCATAATCACGTGTGAAATGATAAACGATAAACAATAGGTTCCCGGTCTCGCCTCTAAGACTTGCTCAAGTGTTGTTGGTGATCACGTTTCCGGATCTTAGGACATCGTTAAGTGTAAAGATAATCCTAAAATAACATTGAGGATATATATGACGCTAGAAGAATGATCATATTGAATCGACCCAATACTTGTCTATTATACTATGTGATTATATCGTCTGAAATCATCTGTTATAACACAAAGTGCTAGCATGTGTTTTACTTCCTTAGACCATGAGAGTGTCTCGGGTCACTTCCTACCAGACGGTGGGCTTTCGGGTTACTCAAACATCATCTGTAACAAGGTTATCATAACAACAACTTTCAGGCACACCGGAAAGTTTGACAAGTGACCGGACAGCTTGAGAGTGGGATTTGCTCCTCCGACGATGGATAGATATTCTTAGGGCCCTCTCGGTGTGACAGAATCCACCATCATCTAGCCAGACACAGGTGACTATGTCACGGGGATGCCGGAACACGTCAACGAGAAATAAGAACAAAACCGGTAACGGGAGCAATAGTATAGTGAGCATGGTGATGTCTCAGGAGGATACCGATGCACACCGGGTTTTGTAAAGTATCGCGGAGAAAAGGGAACATCACATGATAACCAAAGGAACACTCGAATATCATTCATGTAATCATAGGGACCAATATGGATGTCCACGGTTCTGCTATCGGTCATTGAACAAAAGGGATTTCATTCATGTCTATGGTTTACCGAACCTACTGGGCCATGATATGTCTCCAACGTATCTATAATTTTTGATTTTTCCATGCTATTATATTATCTATCTTGGATGTTTTACATGCATTTATATGCTATTTATATGATTTTTGGGACTAACCTATTAACCCAGAGCCCAGTGCCAGTTTATGTTTTTTCCTTGTTTTTGAGTTTCGCAGGAAAGGAATATCAAACGGAGTCCGATTGACCTAAAACTTTCCGACAATTGTTTTTGGACCAAAAGAAGCCCACGGAGTACCGGATATGCACCAGAGGAGTCCCGAGGCCACCACAAGGGTGGGGGCGCCCCCCTAGGGCGCGCCCCCGACCTTGTGGGCCCCACGTGGACTCCCCTGACTTGTTCTCGATGCCAACACCTCTTATATATCCCCAAACCTCTAGAACAGAACCTAGATCGGGAGTTCCACCAACGCAAGCCTTTGTAGCCACCAAAAACCAATCGGGACCCTATTCCGGCACCCTGCCGGAGGGGGAAATCATCACCGGTGGCCATCTTCATCATCCCGGTGCTCTCCATGACGAGGAGGGAGTAGTTCACCCTCGGGGCTGAGGGTATGTACCAGTAGCTATGTATTTGATCTCTCTCTCTCTCTCTCTCTCTCTCTCTCTCTCTCTCTCTCTCTCGTGTCCTTGATTTGGCATGATCTTGATGTACCGCGAGCTTTGCTATTATAGTTGGATCTTATGATGTTTCCCCCACTCTATCTTCTTGTAATGGATTGAGTTTTCCCTTTGAAGTTATCTTATTGGATTGAGTCTTTAAGGATTTGAGAACACTTGATGTATGTCTTGCATGTGCTTATCTATGGTGACAATGGGATATTCACGTGATCAACTTGATGTATGTTTTGGTGATCAACTTGTGGGTTCTGTGACCTTGTGAACTTATGCATAGGGGTTGGCACACGTTTTCGTCTTGACTCTCCGGTAGAAACTTTAGGGCACTCTTTGAAGTTCTTTGTGTTGGTCTGAATAGATGAATCTGAGATTGTGTGATGCATATCATATAATCAAACCCGCGGATACTTGTGGTGACATTGGAGTATCTAGGTGACATTAGGGTTTTGGTTGATGTGTGTCTTAAGTTGTTATTTTAGTACGAACTCTAGGGTTTTTTGTGGCAGTTATAGGAATAGCCCAATAGATCGATCAGAAAGAATAACTTTGAGGTGGTTTCGTACCCTACAATAATCTCTTCGTTTGTTCTCCGCTATTAGTGACTTTGGAGTGACTCTTTGTTGCATGTTGAGGGATTGCTATATGATCCAGTTATGTTATCATTGTTGAGAGAACTTGCACTATGAAAGTATGAATCCTAGGCCTTGTTTCCTAGCATTGCACTACCGTTTTCGCTTACTTTTCTTATTTGCTACCTTGCTGTTTTTATATTTTCGTATTACAAAAACCTAAATCTACCATCCATATTACGCTTGTATCACCATCTGTTTGTCGAACTAGTGCACCTATACAATTTACCATTGTATTGGGTGTGTTGGGGACACAAGAGACTCTTTGTTATTTGGTTGCAGGGTTGTTTGAGAGAGACCATCTTCATCCTATGCCTCCCACAGATTGATAAACCTTGGGTCATCCACTTGAGGGAAATTTGCTGCTGTCCTACAAAATTCTGCGCTTGGAGGCCCAACACGAGTCTACAAGAAGAAGCTTGCGTAGTACACATCAAGCTCTTTTCTGGCGCCGTTGCCGGGGAGGTTAATTCTTGAAGGTATATCTTTAGATCTTGCAATCAAATATGTTTGTTTCTTGTTCTATCACTAGGTTTGTATATAAAAGAAAACTACAAAAAAATAGAATTGAGAATGCCTCTTCATCTTTTTAATGTCTTTCGTGAAAATGATGGAAAGGAAAATTGTGCTCAAGTGTTAGAAGAACAAGTTTATAAAATGTTTGGCACTAAATATTTGAACGATGAGCATGATTGCAATGTTGTTAGTATGAATTCTTTGAATATCCATGATGCTAATGATATGCAAAGCCACAAGCTTGGGGATGCTATGTTTGATGAAGATGATATTTTTCTTCCCCCAAGTTTTGATGAGCAAATTTATTATGATGATAGCATGCCTCCTATTTATGATGATTATGTTGATGAAAGTGGTTTCGGATAGGTCATGACTTTATTTAGTGATGAATCCACTATTTCGGAAGAGGTTTCAATTGATTATGAGAACAAAGTTGCTATCTATGATGATTATTGTGATGACATGTATGCTATAAAGAATAATGATAACCATGAAACTTGTCATCATGATTTTAGTTTTAATTGGATTATGCCTCACATGATAGTTAATTTGTTGAGTTTGCTCACACTATTCTGAATGAGAAGAATTTTGCTTATGTGGAGAGTAGTAAAATTTATATGCTTGTGCATCATGAGAATAATGCTTTATGTAATGGTTATATTGATGAATTCATTCATGATGCTACTAAAAATTATTATGAGAGAGGAACAGTTGTGATCTCACAACACCATTGGCTCCCATTGTGCTTCATGAAAAAAAAATTAGAAAAAATATAATATTAGACAAATACATACCATGAATAAATAGAACAGTTGTGATTTATACGTACATATTTAAGTTAAATTAGAGAAAACTTATCTAGTCAAAATCTTCAGTTTTAAAAGCAACAACGCAAATACAGTAATCAAATAAGGGAGGAGAATAGAACAATGCTACATGGAAAAGGTACAAGTTTGATGGGCCAAGCTATAGGAATAGGTTTACTAAAATGCAAGCTACCAGAACACATGCTAGAACTTCCGTTTTATGCATGATAAAGTGTCAAAAGGAAAAAAACAATAGGATATATTTATTGGTACTCAACAGAAAAGTTGAACCAATTCAAAAATGTTCAAGGATTTAAAATGATTGCCAATTCAAAATATGCTCATGAATTCCAAAAATATTGAATTCAAAATTGTTCATGAATTCATTTTTTGTGAATTATAACGGCGAAAAAAGTAAAAATAGAAAAAACAACATTAGAAACATGTTAAAAAAATTAAGAAAAATCTAGCCCACAAGCTTCCCAAAAACTGGCGGCGATGCATGGGCTGTGGAGCCAAAGACCAAGCAGAAGCACACAACAGGGCGTGGTCAACTGCGCGCGCCCGAATAAGGTGCTTACCAGGGCATCATCAAGCCTTATCTGGGCTGGCACCATCTCAGTACAAGGTGGCATCCACATTGCCTCATCAGAGCTATACGGCATGCAAGTGGGCGACCAGTGGTGGCGGCACCAGGGTAGTGTAAAAACTAGGGTTGGCTGCGTTAAGCGTGATGCCTCTTGGCAGGGACGCCTTCGTGTTAATATAGGAAGGGAGATTACAAGATATGCACAGGTAGTTGGTCAGTTATCAACTTGTTCTCTACTCCAAGCTATACACGGGATAGAGGATATCCTAGCCAACAACCTGCGCCACAATTTACATGGATACACACGCGACACATTGTCACGTTACACAACTACGGCCCTACTCTTTTAACATCCTCCCTCAATCTTAACGTATCAAGGTTCAGATTGCTCCTGAAGGCCTGTAGTTGCACTATAAGAAAAATGCTCGATTATGACTAAAATTATTAACGGCAATTTAATTGGTCATTGATCCATGACCAAAATTCACAAATTAGTCATCAAGAGTCTAGAGGGGTCCAAACCCTATAATCTTGTGACAATTCGTGGCCAAAAGGTCGTGATCCGATTGCATAGAATGGTCATTAAGATGTGAATGATGCATACCACCTTATTTCAAGTCCCTCATGACCAAATTATATCATCATAGAAATTAGACGAGGGTGATTGGATGACAACGTGTCAATTTGTCTACGTGTGTGCCTAGTTGTCTTTTTTTAAGTTGTCTCGTCCAACAGCCACCTACCAGTTGACATCCATATAATGACATGTGGGACTCATACCACAAAGGTGAATAAAGGAGGAAAAATTTGTCTTTTTTTTTAAGTTGTCTCGTCCAACAGCCACCTACCAGTTGACATCCATATAATGACATGTGGGACTCATTACACAAAGGTGAATAAAGGAGGAAAAATGAGAAAAATAAATGTCTGCCACGAGACTCGAACTCGTGACCAGTCAAGCTAACCTACAAAGACAAACCACGAGGCCACAACCCAGATAATGATGCAACTACGCCTGAAACATTTTTAATGTAGTGTCGAGTGGGCTTGGGCCTCGATGGGACGAGGGCATCTTTTTTTTCCTTTAAGATTTTCGGTGCACCGAGTGGGCCAACTACTGGGCTGCGGCTCATTTTTTGTCTGTTTTTTCGTTCGGTCAATATTCTTTCGCTTGCGTTTATGTATACTTCCAATTAATATAATTAAATATATTAAAAAACTAACTTCACATAAATTTTTTGAAAAATGTTAACCAAGCATTTAAAAATCTTACATGTGTATAAAGAAAATGTTTACCATATACACAAAAAATATACAATGTATGTGGAAAAAGTTGATCATGTATTTAAACATGTTAATCAAGCATTCAGAAAAATGTTAAACAAGTATCTACAAATCATAAATCAAGCATATGAAAATGTTAAAATGTGTAAATATATAATTGTTAGCCATGTATTTAAAATATTAATATTGTATTTAAAAATATTAATCAAGCATTAAAAAATGTTTAAATTGTGTATATAAAAATGTTGTATGTATTAAAAAAGTGCTAACCAAACACTTGAAATTGTTAATTGTGTATATAAGAATTGTTTCTCGTGTATACGAAAAATGTATACAGAAAATATACAATGTGTGTGAGTAAAGTCGATCTTGTATTTAGAAAATATTAAAGAAAACATTTGAAAAAAATGTTAAACAAGTATTTAAGAGATATTAAACTGTATTAAAAATGTTCTTGACGTATATGAAAAATGTAGAATGAAAACCAACAGAAAGAAAGAAAAATGTTCTCGACGTACAAAAAAATCTAGGATGAAAACTAGGTCACATATAATGACACAAGACAAATATTTTACTTTTTTCTGTTTTTTAGTTTCTCATGCCAATTTCAAAATGCGTTCAAATGACGGGTATGGTCGTTCATAGCTAAAGATGGAATCTTGCAAAACTCTTGGTGGATCTCTGATGAAATAGCTACTTGTGTCCCTATAAATGAATTTTGGAAAAATAAAGAACAAACCGTGAGGCAGCCGTAGTTAAAATTTGACCTAGTTCTGGTTGATTTGGCAAAAAATGTCAATTTGATGAGACGTGGACGGGAAGCATTTAACATGCGACCATTTGGTTGGTTGGACATAAAATATGGTCTAATATTTTTGACAAATCGTCTGGTGCCATTTTGCAACAAATATTTGGTAGTTTCTTAAAAAATAGTTTTTCGCACTCGAAAAAAATTCATGTTAGGCACGCAGAAAATGGAAAATGAATTTTTCATCCAAAGAAAATGAAAACTTTCTTAGGCAACATTATTTGCCATTCTAATATGCACCCTTGCGCACAATATGAGATCATTTGCATAAACTATGCCATGAATGGGGCCATAAGATTGATCATTTGAGTTGAAAGCCATGAATCTTCACACATGATAGCTTATTTCTAAGAACACTTTTTTTAAATAATTACCGTATTACAAGTTTATTATTTTTCCTGTTAACTTGGCCACATATAATGACACAATGCGAAGGTTTTCTAATTTTTTGATTTTTCTTTGAATTTTTCATGCCCGTTTCAAAATGCGGTCAAAACGGCGGGCATGACCGTTCATAGCTAGTGGTTGAGTCTTGGAAAACTTTTGGTGTTTCTCTGATGAAATAGATACTTTTGTACCTACAAATGATTTTTGGAAAAAATAAATAGCAAACTATGAGGCAGTTGCAGTTCAAATTTGATCCCCTTCCAGCTGAATCGGCAGAAATTTGTCCTTTTGACGAGAGGTGGATCAAACCTTTTGACACCCAACCATTTGGTCAATTGTGCATTAAATATGCACTAGTATTTTAGAAAATTGATTTGGTCCAATTTTTCAACAAATATATTGTAGGTCCTTCACAAAAAAAAACTCATTTTGGGCACTCGAAAAATGGAAAATTGTTTTTTCGTCCAAAGAAAATGAAAACTTCCTTAGGCAACATTGTTTGCCATTCCAATATGCACCATTGTGCACATTATGAGATCATTTGAACGAACTACGCCATGAATGTGGCCATAAGATTGATCATTTGGCTTGAAAACCATTGATCTCCATGCATGATAGCTCGTTTCTGAGAACACTTTTTTAAAATAATTATCGTATTACAAGTTTATTGTTTTTCCTGGTAACTTGGCCACATATAATGGCACAATGCGAATGTTTTCTATTTTTTTGATTTTTTTTGAATTTTTCATGCCCGTTTCAAAATGCGGTCAAAACGGCGGGCATGACCATTCATAGCTAGTGGTTGAGTCTTGGAAAACTTTTGGTGTTTCTCTGATGAAATAGATACTTTTGTACCTACAAATGATTTTTGGGAAAAATAAAGAGCAAACTATGAGGCAGCTGCAGTTCAAATTTGACCCCCTTCCAGCTGCATCGACAGAAATTTGTATTTTTCACGAGGTGGGTCAAAACTTTTGAAACCCAACCATTTTGTCAATTGTGCATTAAATATGTCATAATATTTTAGAAAAATGGTTTGGTCCAATTTTGCAACAACTATTTGCTAGGTCCTTCACAAAAAACCCGATTATTGGCACTCTGAAAATTGAAAAATGATTTTTTGTGCAAAGAGATAAAACCCCCATCCCAATATACACACATGTACAATATTGGATCATTTTCACAAAATATGATCCAATTTTCCATCAAAGATTTCATATGTTCTTAAAAAAACCATTTTTACACTCAGAAAATTAAATTAAATTGTCATTGGTGGAAAGGTGTGTGCCACGGATCGATGACATGGCACACATCCATCCATCCATCCATCCACATCGCCATCCATCCGTCCGTCCCACACCATCCCTCCCTCCGCTCCTCCTTCTGCTCCTTCCTCCCAAACCCTAACTCCCACTCCCCCGATTCAGATCGAATCGATGGCGACGCCGCACTCCCTTCCGCCGCCGCCACTCCGCTCTCGATCCAGATCCCACTTGCAGCCGCACCTCTCCCTCACTGCCACACCTCTCCCCTCGCCGCCGCTTCCCTCTCAGCCACCCACCTCTCCCCTCGCCACTGGTCTGCCACATCCGGCAACGTCGAGGCCAGTGGCCGCTGGATCCGGCACCGGCGTGGCCCCTCCATCAGCAACTCGAATAGGGGGCGGTGGCGCCATGGCTTTCCCCAACCCCACGACATGGGCCTGAGCCACCCGTTGGCCTCGACTGGGTCTCGGTCGAGCAGCGGCTCAGGATGATGCTGATGGCACTGCGTTCGCGGCCCCCGACCATCCCGCCGGTGCTGCGGCCCGCGGTGGCGGCCACCCGCGAGATCCTGCTACGACTACACCCAACGGAGGAGGCAGAGCGCGCCGGCACAGGGTCCAGATCAAGGCGGGGTCCTTCCTTCCTCCGTCTGCTTCTGCTTGGACGCCATGGGAGTGCTAGAGACGCCACAGCGCAGCTGCTCCCACGTCAAGGTAGCCACTATCTCGCCCATCTTCTCCCCATCCCTTCCATTCCCTTCGCTGATGCGTTTGGTTTCCAAGGGAGTAGCTCGTGCGCTGGGGCATGTGTTGAGTTGTGGCTCGTGCGCAGTTGTGACGCGTTTGGTTTCCATGGCTCGTGCACTGGGGCTCGTGCGTTGGGGCACGCGGATGCATGCCTTTTTTCATCTATAATTTTGATGACTGCCTGTCAGCTCATGCCGTGGCCTTGATCTGTAGGTTTTAACTGTTTCTGTTACCGATTCGGTCTTGCAAGATGTTCCTGAATCATGTTCGTGCTTTGTTGCATGTGTTGTTGGATGGATTCGTGTAGTACTTCTGGTTCTGTAGGATCTATGAGTTCTCTATGAGAGTTCACAGCATGAACTTCATCATGTACTTGTATGGTGAATTGGTTAGATTTGTTTGTTGTTAGCGTAATTACCGCAATCTGATTGCTTCAAGTGTAATTCCATCTCGTTAAACGCATACTTCTCTGTATGGTTGTTTCATATGTTAACCTCACAAATAGATAGGATATTACTTTGTTGACACTTGTTCACTTGGATCTGTTGTTTCTAACACCTGCTTACCTTGATGTTTCTGTTTCCTAGCTTCAGCCATGGGTAAGGAGAAGACTCACATCAACATCGTGGTCATTGGCCATGTCGACTCTGGCAAGTCGACCACCACTGGCCATCTGATCTACAAGCTTGGAGGTATTGACAAGCGTGTGATCGAGAGGTTCGAGAAGGAAGCTGCTGAAATGAACAACCAGTCTAGAGTGGCCGGCGTCGGGTCGGCGGCTCTACCTCTCCATCTACAACTGGGTCATCTTCTACGGATGGTGCGCCCCTTCCCATGCCCGCTCTCCTTTCCTTGGATGGATGGATCTCTGGTTTCTTGCTTCGTCTGACCAGTTCGGATCTCTTTGGTTGGCAGGGCGCAGGTGCTGTGCTACGCGGTGATGACGCTGCTGGGGGGCGGCCATGAGGGTGTCTACGCTGCCGTCGAGCGCCCGTTGCAGCTCGCGCAGACCGCCGTCGTCATGGAGGTCCGCTTATCTTCTCTTCTCTTCTTCCCCCCCTCTCCCACCTCTTTGACTCTTAGCTTCAGAATTCTACTTGCTGAAAACATAAATTTTGGTCAAACTATGTAGTCACATTTAGCTTCTTTTTAAAGTGGGGGTTGGACATATCGATCAAGTAGGATTACTGTTGTGAACTGAGTTAAGGCAGATACAAAATGGAGTTGAAGCTAAACACAGTCTGAATGTAGAACCGCAAACCAACAGAGTACCGCTAAAAGGGACTTGTGAACCATCGTGATGATGATTTGACTCCATTGTTATTTCTGTCCTTATTACAATTTTGTTCTGAATTTACTATGGTGTCCTGGTTCTTTCTGAGTCTTGTTCTGAGTTTGAGAGGTACTGACAATCTTGTGTTTGCCTGGCCCTAGCGCTGATGATGATGCTGCTGCTTGTGGTGGTGGTGCAGATTCTTCACGGGCTTGTAGGGTTGGTGAGGTCTTCGGTCTCTGCCACTCTTCCACAAATAGGATCAAGATTGTTTCTTACATGGGGCATCTTGTGGAGCTTTTTCCTGAGGTACCAACCTTGATCACTTGCAAGTTGTATCTTTTCACATTGGATAGATGATGAAAGTAAAAATTGCTTTGACAATGTTGATTCATCACTCTGTACATCTATCTTGCAGACACAATCTCATATTCTTGTAACTTCTTTGGTCATAAGCTGTAATGTAACTCATATTGTCTCTTGTGTAGGGTGCACGAATGCCACTTCTTCCACCAGCGACCCTCCCCTCTACGCCCAGCCCGTGGAACACTTTGACGCCATCTTTGGAGCCGCCAATGCCTTCATGCAGGTAGCACCTCCTTGTCCCTCTCCATCCTCCATTCCCCTGTAGTTCCATTTTTTCTTGATGTCATCCTACATACCTGCATAATTAGGCACATATGCTAAAGTGAAACTAGTGTTATATTGCATCAGATGGTTATTTCTGGATTTGGTACCAGTTTATTGTTGTCCTGGCTGTGCTTCATACCTTGCTTTGGTTTTCAGTAGCAAGTAGTGCCTTAGTACCTTTTCTATCATCTGGTGTCCATGCATCGAAATTTTGGCTGTTATGTATTTAGTGTAGTATCGAGAATGGCTCAAACCTGAAGTTCTTAGGCTGTACATATGGCTATGGTCCATTCTTTTGTGCATTTTAATTCAGTGTTGGCGTTGATTTGACGCCCATGTTTAGAAACAAATTACAGTAGGCTAAATAGGTTAATCTTCTTTGTTTGTTCGCGTGCAGATGACTGATGAGCTAATCTTTTTCCACCAGTGGTAGCGGGAGGTCATGCTGGAGCAGTACATCGATCAGCAGATGGCAGGGAGAAGCTGGGACAACCCTAATGCAGTAACATCACCATGTGGCAAATCCAGTAGATTGACACAACATTGGTGCTTGGGTGATGGGACAAAGTATGTGTACTAGTGATGGTACATGATATTCGTGCTTCTCATTGATGTTATGTGTGATCAGCTAAAATTTGTGCTTCTGGTCCAATTTATGTGGATGTGCGCTTGTGCACTTGTTGGGCCTTGAACCTTGCTGTGTAGAGGAGTCAATTGATGATGCATTGTATTTCATGTGATGTGTTGCTGAAATGAAATATATGAAATATTGTATTATGTTGTATTTGTTTTCTAATGGGCCTATCCTTAAATGTGCATGCTTTTGACAAAATAATGCATCAGCCCAAATAAATCAAACCAATTCAATTAATAAAATAGGTATTGGGTTGGGCCCATCTCGGCTAGATTGGTGGATTGGGCTATGAAATTTATGTTGATTGGGCCAGGCCCATGTAGGCTAGATTGGTGGACTGGGCTATGAAATTTATGATGATTCCATTTGGTCACTAACAATGCCACGTCAGCTCTGCCACGTCAGATCCTACGTGGCTCAGGAAAATGGGTAATGACCTTTCTGAAATTTTGGTCGTTGGTCTAGCTATGACAAAAATTCCAAAAAGGTCAAGTTTGTTCGTTCTTGACGGCCAACTGTTGACCTTCTGAATTTGGTCAAAAAAGGTCAACAATCGATAAATATGACGAATCAACGACCAAAATGGGGAGTCATAATTGACCGTATTTCTTGTAGTGTTGCTTCACTTGTAACGGTTTTGTGAACCCGTCAGCAACCTGATATCCTGTTGGAATGAACTGTATATCTAGCAACTTTTGTGCAACTCTTTCTCGTACAAAATGATAATCAATCTCTATGTGTTTCGTTCTTGCATGAAATACTGGGTTTGCAGACAGATATGTTGCTCCAAGATTATCACATCATAAGCATGACACACATGTTCTTCCAATGCCTAGTTCATCAAGCAAAGTTTCAATCCACATTACCTCAGTTGTTGCATTTGCCAGAGATTTATATTCTGCTTCAGTGCTAGAGCGTGATATCGTAGTCTGTTTCTTTGCACTCCAGGATATAAGATTTGACCCAAGAAAGATTGCAAATCCTCCCGTGTACCTCCTGTCATCAGGGCATCCAACCCAATCTGCATCAGAAAATGCACTCACTGTGGTTGAAGGAGACTTACACAATTTTAGCCCTGTGTTGGCACTCCCTTGGAGATACCTCAATATCCTCTTTACAACTGTCCAATGTATAGAGGTAGGAGCATGTAAGAATTGACAGACTTTATTAACAGCAAAGGATATATTAGGTCTTGTTAGTGTCAAGTACTAAAGAGCACCAACTATGCTTCTGTACTTGGTTCCTTCTTCTGGGCTCAGTAATTCTCCTTCATATAATGACAACTTGTCAGTGGTAGACATTGGTGTACTGGAGGGTTTGCAGTCCTTCATACATAAACGTTTGATTACATCTTTGGCATATTTTTCCTGAGTTAGCATAATACCGTCATGCAATTTTTTTAACTTTAATGCCTAGGAAGTAATGTAAATCTCCTAGATCTTTAGGAGCAAACTCATTTTTCAGATTTGTTAGCAATGCTAAGGTAGCCTCTTGTGAGGAGCTGGCAACAATTATGTCATCAACATAAATTAACATAAATATAATCACTTTCCCTTTCCTGAAGAAGAAGAGAGAAGTGTCTCCCCTTGAAGGCTTGAAACCAAGTTGCTGAAGTTTTGCACTCAATCTTGAATACCAAGCTCTAGGTGCCTGCTTTAGACCATATAAGGCCTTGTCCAACTTGCACACATGATGTGGCTTTGAACCATTTTCAAACCCAGGTGGTTGTCTCATATAGACCTCCTCCTCGAGAACGCCATGAAAGGACGCATTCTGAACATCCAATTGGCGAAGACTCCATCCCCTGAAAACAGCAATAGATAGAACAAGCCTAATAGTAGCAACTTTAACTACTGGACTAAAGGTGTCCTCATAATCAATGCCATAACGTTGTTTAAAGCCCTTAGCTACTAGTCTAGCCTTATACCTATCTATTGTGCCATCATGTCTTTTTTTAATTTTGTATACCCATTTACAATCAATGATGTTCCTCTCTCACCTAGGAGGAACCAAACGCCAAGTTTGGTTTTTCATAAGTGCACCATACTCTACATTTATGGCATTTTTTCAATTATCATTACCTAGAGCTTCGGTTAGATTTTGAGGCTCACCAGTAGCAGCAAAATTTGCAAATTTAAAGTTCTTGTCATACCTGAACGTTCCATCCTTGTAAACCGTAGGTTTTAAAATACCTTTCTGTGCTCGTGTAGTCATCCGAGAAGATGTTCCGGAGCGCACAGGTTCGGTGGCCACAGAAGATCCCGATCCCGCCACAGCAGAATCGACCTCGTCTGCCGCACGCACGGACGATGTTGGATCGCGCACCCATGGACCAGGAGAGGCCGACCCTGGCAAGTCGGCTATCGCCATGTGACTGAGGGCCGTCATGAGATCGCGCCCGCCGTCATTACGCCGCGTAGTGGGGGACACGCGACTGGGTTCGCATCCAGCCGCCTCGTGACAGCCGGTGCGCGGAGACAGAGAACGGTCCGGCCCACCCGACCATCCTGGTGACCCGTGGCAGGCGTCACCCGAGGAGTGGATGTCCCCGGACCCTGGCGGGGGCAGCATCAGAGGATCCGCCTGGGGATCCATTCCCGCGTCAGCTCCAGTATCAGCGCGACCAGGCGAATCTGCCTCGTGTCCGCTGCCAGGTGTTTCTTGCTGCTGCTGCATAAAATCACAAGCATTTGGAGTGCAGTTTTTTTCACTGTCATCTCCATCAGAAGTAGGGCTATGTAACAAATGATCATCAGCATAATGTTCGTCCCCATGATCGGTTGGATTCAATAACTCCGGATTTCAAAGGAGAATTTCTGCCCGAAGACGTGCACCGGTATTTGGGTGAAGTGAGAAGAATGGGAAACGTTTTCATCAAAAACAACATCCCTGGAGATATACACTCATCATGTTGGAATATCAAGGCATTTAAAACCTTTGTGAAGATTGCTATATCCAAGAAAGATGCATTGCTTGGAACGGAATTGAAGTTTGTGCTTGTTATAGGGTCGGAGGTTAGGCCAACAAGCACACCCAAAAATTCTAAGTGAGGAATAATTGGGCTTTTCATGGAACAATCGCTCAAGGGGAGTTTCAAACTTGATAACTTTGCTAGAGAGGCGATTGATCAAATAAGTAGCAGCAATAAACGCTTCATCCCAAAACTTTAAGGGCATTGAGGCTTGGGCAAGAAGAGGCCTACTTCGACGATATGTCGATGTTTTCTTTCTGCTGATGCGCATGGGGACAAGAAACATGATGAGATATTCCTATCTTAGTGAAGAAGGAGTTGAGTTTTTAATACTCCCCTCCCCAATCCGTCTGAAGAGCAAGAATTTTGCAATTAAATTGTCGTTCAACAAGGTGCTGAAAGTCATGAAATTCTTGAAAAACTTCAGACTTGTGTTTGATCAAATAGATCCAAGTGAATTTACTGAAATCATCGATGAAACTCACATAGTATTTTTTTCTACCTACTGTTTCAACAGCAGGGCCCCAAACATCAGAGAAAATTAAGTTCTAAAGGAAACTTGGATTCACTTATTGACTTTGGATAAGTTAACGGTGACTTTTACCCTTTTGACAGGCGTCACATACAGACTCATTATTGGAAAAACTAGCACAAGGGAGTTTATTTTGACTAAGAACTCTCCTAACAATGAGAGGAGATGGATGACCTAAACGTCAGTGCCATCTATCCGAAGATATTTTGGTGGCACTGAGCACCTAGTTCTGGATGTTGGATCCCTTGTGATTGACGGGATAGATACCACATCTACCCCTGCCTCGAAGGAGTACCTTCCTCGTTCCCCGTTCCTTAACAAAAAAAGAATGATGATGAATTTCAACAAACGTATCATTGTCAAGAGCAAGGCGACTAGCAGAGATTGAGCTCTTGCTAGCTTCTGGAACATGAAGGATGTTATTTAGGTAAAGATCACGATTAGGGGTACGAATAGCTGAGTGACCAATATGTTCTATAGCCATACCTGACCCACTAGCAGTGTGGATTTGCTCGTTTCCAGTATAGCGGTCGCGGACGGTCAGCTTCTCAAGGTCTCCTATGATGTGATTGGTGGCACCGCTGTCAAGGTACCAGCTGGTTTCCACCCCGTACTAAGGTGTTGCAAGGTTTGCCTTTCTCTCTTCTCCTCCTTGGCAGGCTTCATCATAGCGTTTCCAGCACTTCCACGTTGGATGGCCCAGTTTGCCACAGATCTGGCACTGGATCCTAGGTGCAGGGGCATTGTTGTTGTAGTTAACGCCACCACCATTGTTGTTGTAGTGGCCACCTCCTCCTTGCCCACCGCGACCGCTAGACTTGATGTAGAGGCAGCCACGGTCACCACCGTTATGAACTAGGATGGGAAGGAGTTTGAAGGTGTCGCCATGGATGATCTCGAGAAGTGCTCTGATGACCATGTAAAAACTAGGGTTGGCTGCGTTAAGCATGATGCCTCTTGGCAGGGACGCCTTCGTGTTAATATAGGCAGAGAGATTACAAGATATGTGCAGGTAGTTGGTCAGTTATCAACTTGTCCTCTACTCCTATCCAAGCTATACACGGGATAGAGGATATCCTAGCCAACAACCTGCGCCAGAATTTACATGGATACACACGCGACACATTGTCACGTTACACAACTACAGCCCTACTCTTTTAACAGGTAGTTCAATGTCACATCCATCTTCGTGGAGCTGCCCGGGCTACTAAGACCCTATTCGGCAACCCTCGGTTCATTCACTACGGAGCAGAGCACGGGGAGTGTTGTTCTAGCCGCTCCCCAAATTATAACTATATTTCACTCTGCTCCTAAGCGGAGTTGCAGGCCGGAGGGACTCCCAACAGGCCCTAAATCATGAGTAAAGTGTAGACCACCTCTATTAAAGAATCACATGGTGGACTTCATTAACCGAACAAAGCTGGAATTCATAGTGTCCAAAACTCAAGATTCTAACCATGCATTACCTGTCACCAAATTCCTACCTCGACATTTTCTTAGATAAAAGATACTACATGTAGTTCAACTTTTTGCTTAAGAATTCAGTAGAGAACTGTCAAAATACACATTGCATACTTCAAACCAAAATAATAATTAAACATTTAGCCCGAAAGTTTTAAGTGATGAATCAAATTACTTCTCAAATATCCAAAAATAACAACTAACTTGACCAAGACAGGAAAAAGATTTGTGTCACTTACTCTCATTATGGTTAGTAGCTCTACGTAGCTTTCGGAGAACAAAGCGCTGACCCGTTACGATGGCTGCTATTACGGACAATGTCGGCTGAGCTTATATCGACCCCCTTGGTTTCCTTCGTCATTCTGCTCTGTCTTCCCCTTTGGTGATGTCAAATTGCTCGCCCAAGGTGCAGAAAAGAGAAGTGCCACAAGGGAGGTGGCTGGGACTATTCGTTTGGCCATGACATAGTGCAATGTTCCTTGCCATCAAGAAGGGTCCATGAAGAGATCTATCACCAAAGAGCAATATTAATTAGTGTCCGACTCAAATAAGATAAGTACATGCTAGCATGCATCTGTTATATGCAAGACAGACATCCAAATATAGTCCTCCATCGGTTCTAACTCTAGAGCAATGGAAATTTCAATTCTACAGCCGACAAATTCAACACTACTAGAAAAACAGTATCAGTTCCAAATATCCCTGGATTACGGTGGTGGGGAGGTGAGGGGGCGGGGGTGGAGGGGTTTAATAAAAATCTAACTTGTAATAGTATGTTTTTGGTCGAATAAGATTCAGATGCCCAAAACTCAACTTTGGTCTAATAAGTAGAGGGCCAAGACAGTCTCCACAACGCATAAACTCACCCGCAAACGGCGCGACCGTGGCTTCATCGACTCCATCATCGCAGGTCTTCGCTCTTCGGCTGCCGCTATGTCCCCACCGTCTCCGCCACCACCGCAGGAGCCTGATTAGAGTCGCTTCTTTCTTGTGTTTGGGGCTTGTTTTGGCTGTGCCCCCAGCCGGACCTACTTCATTTTGGTTGAACTTGTACTCGTTGTTGTTGGATGCTTGGTGGTATGCTTTATATAATATAAAGCGGGGGAAACCCTTTTTTCGTGAAACGCGGTACAGATTACGCCATGAGCAGAGCATCATGGGGGCCGCCGGGGCACATGTCAGGATGTTATTTTTATTGTGTTCCGAATCCCATACAAGTATTGTACTACGGATGGAGTCCTACCGGACTACGGCATGCCAACCGTACTAGAGGTAGCATGACTACAACTCTGTTTCGTGTCCACCAAGAAAGAGAGTTGTTTGCCCCTTTATATAGTACCAGCTAGTCATAGAATAGAAAGAGAGATCTCCACCAGATTAGCACGTAGAGGGTTTGTCCTCTCGTGTAATGTAATACTCCTCCTAATTATAGTGATACGCCGTCGTGCGTTCCGTGGTTTTCTCCCGCAAGGGTTTCCACGTAAAAATCTGTGTCTCTCGTGTCTCGTTTTAACTCGTTATTATCTAACAAGTGGTATACAGAGCCAAGTTTCAGATACGAGATTAGAGACGAGAGATCAGGGTTCGGCTGTACGCGCCGCAGCCGTCCTGCGATCTCCGGATCGGAGACTGTTTCCGGTGCGGGCTGCTGTACAGGCCGCTACAGCCGCAAGCAGCCAAGACCGACAGGTATTCTGCCATTGATCAATTTCCTATCCGAGCAGTTCATCGAGAAGGACACAAGTTTCCGCCGCCGAGCGGCCATACGCCGCGTCATATCAATCCGCAGGTTGCCGCTGCTGCGTATATACGCTTGAAGCCCTGAGTACGCAGCGTTCAAATCAGTTGGCCGTTCCACCGAGTTCCGCTGCTCCACGTACAACATCGCCGAGTAGCTGCTGCTGTTTCGCTCAAGTCTCGAGGTGCAAACCTGATTTGATCTAATCTGCTACTAGTACTACTCTACGTGAGGCTAGTACTGCTAGTTTTGTTCTTCGTTCATCTACTACGTCCACTATCTAATACTATCAGAAGCTATTTACTCTATTCTTTGCTCCGCAAATTAAATTCTGTCAGGAATTTTTCTTCGGCTTGTACTACTTGTGTTCATTGATTTATTACCTTTTCGTTGTTGGATCATGACACAAAGTTTACCCTATGGCAAGTCGAGATGTGAGCGTTGTTGGCACAAGCCGATTATCAGGATGCACTCAGTATTTTTTTTCAAGATGGAGTTTTGGGGATATGGTCCGTCGGGATAATGGATGCAATATTGCTGCAGTTATTTGAAGAACACAACTGAGTTATCAAGAAAAAAATAGTATGGAGGAGGTAATTATTAAGCCTGTTGGTAGCCAGCATATACTCTATTCTCTCCATAGTATTTTGCTATTATGCATGTGAAGGTTTTGTTTTGATATTCATGTTCGTGATGAGAATCGGTTGAGGTGCAAGAAGGAGATTGATTTGTTTCTGCTAGATACTACAACATTAAGCGCTGTTAAGTTTTAAGTGCAATTCGGTTGTCTTTGCTCTTTTAAGAGGGGTCTATTGCAGAGTTGAAATTCCGTTGCATGTTATGATGGTTCCTTCATCCGACAGTTGTTCTACAAAGACAGTTTATGACCATGTCATGGATTTTCATTAACCACTACAAATCGGCAGTTTTTTGGATGCACGCGATGCCATCCGTACCCTCTTGCTTGAGTATTGTTTGCCGAGGTTTGTGCTTTCTGTTTTGAAGCACGTTCAGATTCCGTGAGATGAGTTCTTCACAATGCGATGTGCACCAAGATGTCGCACTATGAGCTATGCGCTCGTTCAGGTACCACAGGAGATATGATGACTTATGTCATTTGATGATTGAGCAGTTTCAGTTTTTTGACGTCATTGGCACAGACTCAGACTTTTATTGGGAGACCAAGTTTTGTTAGTCGGCTTTGTTGATAGTTGTGCTGTTTTCTGGACGACCTACTGATTGATTTGCTCAATATGACTTCATGAGAAGTTTATCAAGGTTTACTTGTGATGACTTTAATTGAGGAGTTGATGCTATCTATGATTATTGTAAGGGATTTCGTCTCAAGGTGGAGTGTTATTTTTATTGTGTTCCGAATGCCATACAAGTATTGTACTACGGATGGAGTCCTACCGGACTACGGCTTGCCAACCGTGCTAGACGTAGCATGACTACAACTCTGTTTCGTGTCCACCAAGAAAGAGAGTTGTTTGCCCCTTTATATTGTACCAGCTAGTCATAGAATAGATGAGAGAGATCTCCACCAGATTAGCACGTAGAGGGTTTGTCCTCTCATGTAATGTAATACTCCTCCCAATTATAGTGATACGCCGCCGTGCGTTCCATGGTTTTCTCCCGCAAGGGTTTCCACGTAAAAATACGTGTCTCTTTGTCTCGTTTTATCTCGTTATTATCTAACAGAGGAGAGAGGAAACAGGGGGAGAAGCAGGGCACCAGTCCGTGATGAATGAGGCGGCGCCGGTGAAGGGACTGAGGAGCGATCAGATTGGATCAGTGGAGGGACTTGGATGCGCCACCAGAGAGTCTGCTGAGAGATTGGATCGATCAGATTGGTACAAGTTCTGTTCACGTTGGCAAGATCGGGCCGAATCGATCAGAAGCCGACGTGGACCCAAAGTTTAGATGAGCGAGCAACTGGCCACTGGTGGACCCAAAGTTTAGATATTGTCATCAATTGCAAGATTAATTCTGCTTCCTAGTCAAGCCTCAAAAAAAATTCTGCTTCCTTTAGAAAATATTAGTCGTTCTATATATGAGCATAATGACCAACTTAATTAAGATAAAATTATTATTTTTCCGTATATATATAGTCTTCCTTAGACCACAGATTATAAATAACTTGTCCTGGTTGAGTTAATTTTCATTTGTATTCTTGTTATATATCGTTCTTGGACATGGCGGGGCGTCGAGAGGGCGGCTGTGTACGTGTGGTGGAAGATCTCAAGTGTGCACTTTGCTCTGACTGCTTCCGGTGTGGGCGTGTACGGTCATCTCCGCGGCCGCCTACGCAGAAGTCA
>NC_057810.1:709079405-709086946 GCF_018294505.1 Triticum aestivum | reverse complement strand
CAACTTCTTTTCTACTATCTTTGATATGCTATAAGTGTCGGGGTAGCCCGCAGGCGGTAAACTGGAGCTTGAATGCATTCATGAGTAGTTTTTAAGAAAATTGGAACTTCGAATTACAAATTCTCAAACTTGAGCATGGTAAGTTGGAGACTATCAGGTCTAGTTGCTTCTTAGGAGTTAGGTGTATGTCGTAAGGTTGATTAACTTAACCTGTATCATTTCGCTAATAGCTTTGTGCTGCGCATAGCAGTCCAGTGTATCTCGATTCTCGAGAAAACTAATACCATAGTGGATCCAAAGGCACAAACATAAGTTAACGGCAAACGGAACTCGCTTCACCAAACCAACAACAAGGGCAACAAACCAGACAGCAAACAAGCATGCCTACACAAATCTACATAAAGCCATAATCCCATGACGCAATACGGGTCAAGAATACGCAACAAACCGTTAGTCACACATGGCTATGTCGCCTTGCAAGCAGGCAGTTACCACAGAGAGAGTGCTTACTACGAGAGTGCACATGCATTAGCTAATAAACGAAGCAGTGGATGGCCATTACTCCCTCACATTTTCCGAATGACATACCCTTTTATGACCAGTGGATGGTCATTACCTGCCCACATTTTCCAAATGATATACCCTTTTATGACCGAAGGAGCACCCGAGAAGGAAATACCCAGTATGTATGTCACATCAAGGAGTTTAGCTAGCCTTCCAGTCCACACAACCTCACGCCTGAAAAAAAGAAAAAGAAAAGGAAATTAAGGCATTACATCATATAAAATCTTTTTGTAATTATATGATGAAAGTAGTTTGAAGCTTATACCTGAAGTCTGTTAATTCTCTTGTCACATCGTCATAACGTGCTCGCTGAATCAGGTACCAGTCTCTAGCATGCTACAATTTAGTAACATAGTAAAAGAAGATGAGAAGGAAATACCCGGTGCAAAGATTTAGCTTTGTTATCCTTACATGTCATGTAGTAGGATATAGGGGCACCGAAATATCAGAAAATTAAGAGTATTTGCGGTGCTATAAGCTCTCGAAACCATTACTCTTGAATATGCGGGGGGCAAAACTTTTGGTCTCGGCGAAGGACATAGTAGATTCAGTGTTGCCTAAGAGCATCTCCAACACATGCGTTAAACAAGCCGCGCACCGGATAAAATGGCTATATTAGCGTGCGCGCGACCGAAAGTAGCGCTCCAGCAGCCGCGCTATAACCCCGCTGGGGAAAACTGTATCGCGTGCTGGGTATTTGGTGCGCCCGCTCGCTGCAGGTGGGGCCGCCGGATTGGGAGCCGTGTTTTCATGCATCTGTAAAACCTCTTCGTCGCTCCCACGTGCAAAAAGATTGTTTTGGCGTTGTAAAAGAATTATACTAGGCGAAGTGCGCCGGTTGGATCCCGCAAAAAAAAAGTGCGCCTGTTGGAGATGTTCTAAGAGATTACCGATCTATTGGTCGTTTTGCAGGCATACAGACGGAAGCTCTAGCACTACGTACTCCAACCAGTGATTTGCTTGAGCGAGCGAGCGCCTTGAGAAGGAGAGAAAGAGCATACCTTGATGGAGGAGGAGGCCCAGGAGGAGGAGGTGTGAGGGAGGGGCCGAGAACCGGACGTCGGCGAAACGCGAGGGGCCGGCGTGAGCCGGGAAGCGGCTGTAGCGGGGATTCGCATCTTGGTAGCCAGGCTGCGTAGCGCCATGGTTACTTGGTGAGGCAGGGTGGGCGAGACCGATCGAGGACGAGGCCAGGGTTTGGGATTGGCTTGCCTTCGGTTTCCTCTTAATTTGGTCTCTTTTTGCACGTCCCGTTCTCGTACGTACGGGATGTCTGGATGGAACACGAGCATCATAGTACGTGTTTGGGATTGGTCTCTTTCTCTCTCTCTTTTGGCAAGGCTGAGGAGACGCAAGGGAAAGAGGAAGCCAATCCCAATCCCAAACACTAGCCACGTCCTGTTCGAGGTCGATCTCGCCGCATGAACTATGGCGGCAGCGGCGCTACGCAGGCTGGCGACCAAGTTCCGGAACCCCAGGGCTGCTGCCCATCGGTTTCCAAAGGTTTGTCACGTCCGTCTCCCACACCCAACTCAAGTGAATTACTAGTCCATCGTCGGAGTATGCAGCGCCAGACATCCATCGTCGGAATAAGGACACCGTTGACCAATCAATCGGTCGGTAGTCTCTTCGATCCCGCAACTTCGTATCTGGATCATTCAACCGACGGAGATCAAAACTTTCGCCCTTGCAAATTTAGGTCCTGTTGATGTTCGATCATGTTGCTTCTGCTTTTGTTATGCAGCAATTTCTAATACTTTGTGCGAGGTACTTGTAGGATTATGTTCTTTTAATCCTCCGCCGATGTATCTCCCATTGTGGTCGATCCTTTCGGCTTGCATTCTTTGCATATTAGCGCTTGTTTATCTGAATAAGTTGTCTTTGCCTTTGCATACACATGGTTTTCATGTGACACTGGCTGTTACGAGTTGCACGTCGATACATATGTGAGTTGTTAATTTACTTTATTACTAAGTGATATTCTTTTCGTGAAATGTGGCTATTAAATATCGTTCTAACTTGACAACCATTTTATTGCCATGAAAATGTTTCTCGTTTTGGAACTAAAACCACAACACCTAATATGAATCAAAGGGACTAGATAAATATTTGGATTCAAATCAGAACAATGTAAAGGTGACTTGTTGAACTAGCTAGTTTGGTGCATATTAGGTATTTGAACTGAATTGGCGTCATGATTCAGTGCAACATTGCAAGTTGTTAGCTCATCTGATTTGACAACGATGAGATATGGGCTCTACATAAGGAGACAACATAAAGAGACCGATGAGGTCCGACGAGGTTAAAGTTAGCTAACTTGGGTTGGCAAGTTATGGTGGCCACATCCCTAGTTATCTCGTCTTTCACAATGGAATTGTTGTTTGTTTGGCACACATCTAATATTGGGGTGTTGTATGCTCAGTGCTCTATCCAGAGTTGGAATATTAGCGTCCTTGGAACTTATCCAAACTAATCCTTTTCAGATTTAGATGTATCTCCTTTAATATATAGTTTTGCCTCAGCCTTGTTTTGTTCTGCTTTATATTTTGCAGGACGAGCTTGAAAATGCTCTTCTTTTGAAAAACAATATTGAATCTGCTAAAGCCGCTGATCTTAACTCCAGTGCAGACTTGTTAGCTAAACATTGTTGGGAAGCTGAACAAACCATCAGGTAAATAACGCTTTGCGGATTATTCTATTTTGATTCAGCTGGCATGCATGATGTTTAATTAAGTAGTCCAGGATGTTAAATAAAAAGTTATCTCGTGTTGTTTCTTTATTCATTTTTAAGCCACTTTCACAAAAGGCACGAGCAAGTTGTGGAAAGGGCCCGTAAGACTACAGTGAGGGTTGTCTGTGCTGCTGTTGTGGTTGGTTCCCTTGATCGTTTGACGACATGGTACTGGTTTCCTGAAGATGAATGCTGAGCTTCTGGAGGGTCAAGTTGAAGTTACAGATGAATGACCGCTGTCAGCATGTCGCATGAAAAAAAATGGGTTCATCACCTCTATGCTAATTTAGTTGCCTTCTATGACGATATGTGTATGTATTATGTGCTCCAGTATGTAGAAGCAGTCTCTATGACATTTGCACGCACTTCTTCAAGTTCTAAGTGTTATGCAGCTTTTATAAAACAAAAAAATCTGCTGGCATATGTGCTTTTCCTAGCAGATGGCTGGCTGCAGTATTTCATGGATGATATATGCGATTGAGGTCTTGAGAACATTTAGCATGCTGGCATCAGTTGGGCTCAGAGAGACGATTTATGGCTCGTGTATTCCATCAAGATTCCTGTAACCCTGGTGCAAATCAAGGTTGGCGATGGGGCCAACGTGCTGTTTTGGACGGACAGGTGGATCGACGGGCCTGCGTAACAAGGTTTCATCTCTTCCAGGATGGTTCAGCAGGGCCTACTTAACTACAGATGGGTGACAGATACTGCGGCGCTTCCCACCATGCCAGAACAGCTACAGTTGACAGACTGGCGAGCAATCGCAGAGATTCAGAGCATTAAGAATCGCGGAGATTCAGATAATTGAGAATACACCAGATTCCTTTGTTTGGTCCTGCTCGGCTTGGGGTCAGTACATCGCTAGTTCTGTATATTGGTTACTCAATTAGGGGCGGCTCTGTTTTCCAACCGTGTCTTGCATAGTGGAAGCGTTGGGCACCCCTAAAACACAAGTTGTAAGAGCATCTTCAACGGACGCGCGCGCGGTGTAAACGGGGGGCTTTAGCGCGCGCTCCAACGGGGACGGGAAACTACCGCGTGCTGGAAGTGATAGAGCGCGCGGGAGATAGCGGCAGCTCGCGCGGTAGATTTGTATAAAATGCGGCGCTCGTCACGCCCTCCACCATACTGCCACGCGCCCTTTCCCTCGCCACCTCGCCGCTTCCAGCACCCCGCCACCCACCACCGCGCCATCATGCCGCCGCGCCGCCGGGGATCTTCGGGCTACCGCGGCGTCCGCGAGCGCCCCAATGGCTGGTACTCCGCCGAGATCCAGTACGGCGACGTCCGGCTCGGCCTCGGCTCGTTCTGGACCGCGCATGAGGCGGCCCGCGCGTACGACGCGGCGGCGTGGCGCCTAGAGAGGCCCCCGTCGCAGATGAACTTCAGGGAAGTCCACACGCGCGAACATGCGCAGGCCGTTGCCCTTCCACCTCGTCTGATCACGGACCACGACCGTGCGGACCACATTCGGCTGCAGCGCCGCCTCATCGTCGCCGAGGAGGACGAGCGAGCCATGGCGGAGTGGCGCCGGTGCCACCCGGAGGACGTCGCCAACGAGCGCGCCTATTGGGCGGAGAGGACGGCAAGGCGCTGCGCGGAGCGGGTGGACCGGCGTCGGCGGAAGGCATTGGCGATATCGCAGCGCGATATCGTTGAAGCAGGTGGGAGGTCCAACTTCATGTCAGACGATGAACGTTGGGAGGACATATGGATCGATACCTCGGACAACACCTCCGAGGATGAGGATGATGATGAGGACTCGGAGTAGTTCTAACAGCATCGTAGTTTTACCTAGTTGCACCGTAGTTTAATTTTATGTAGTTGTACCGTAGTTCGGTTTTATCTATCTATGCTATGAACTTGTTTTACCTATTTGTATCGTCTATGCTATGAACTATGTAAAATATATTTGTACCTTTTTTAATATCTATGTGAAATTTATTTTGTGTCCAAAATGCAACAAATATGGACTTGCGTGCACTGCATTTTAGCACGCGCTGTATTTTAGCGCGGCTACTGGAGCCAGCGCTGTGCCCCGCGCCAAACCTAGCGATGGGCGCGCGGCAAACTAATTTTTAGCGCGCCGCGCGTTGCGCGGCTATTGGAGATGCTCTAAGGACACCCAGGATCAACAACAAGTCTAACTAACTAGACGACCTGAGGCCCTCATGTCGCCCCACAAGCGATTCGGGGGCGACTAGGATTCCATGGCGCCGCCACCCCTCCACCCCCTTCCTTCCCTCGGCGCCACAGGACACAGCAGCCAGGAAAGCCCAAGCGAGCGCTGGGGAAGGTGGCGGCAGGGATCTTGGCGCTCCGCCCACTCTTGGAGGCATGCGGTTCCTTGGGTGGAGGACCCAGCCGGCGAGGTGGCATCGTCGTGCGGCAGGCGACATTTGTATGGCGGGGAGAGGAGGGCTAGCCAGTGTGCTCAGTCGCACGGGCGGCAGGTCGATTGTGGAGTCCGGCCGCGATGCAGAGTTCTTCTGCGTCAGATCTGGAGGTTCAAATCCCTTCTTTCCTGCTACCTCTCTCTCACCATACCTTGGCTCGCGCATTTGCCGGCTCCAGTGGTGGTGGGTGCTCGTGGTCTGCTTGGCCCCCCGGGAAAACCTTGGCTGGTCGGGCCAGCCCGGCGGTGGAGATGCCCAAGGACGTTGTTTTCCTCCATGGGGTCGCAGTTGAGGTCCCCAACTCACCACCCCGACTACCTACCTGGGTGAAAACCCTCAATCCACTTCGGATTTGGCAGCGGTGGCGTCGTGCGCATCGTGACCTTCCTAGAGGCGTTGTCAGGGGCGAAGGTGCTCGGTTGGGAGGTTATGCAGGTGAGGTTATGCGGCGCGTCGGCGCCCTCTCCCTCGCGTCAACCTTGCCGCCGGGGAGCATCACCGCCCTAGGTGCCCTTCCGAGTATAGTGCCATTTACGACTCGAGGTTGCGCACACGGAGGTTCAGGGCGGGGCAGGGGAATTCACCGTGCCCGCACCGCACGGCATCAGGCCGGATGGAAGCTCCCGGTCACAAAAACGAACGACAAGCTGCTCTCTCCTAGGATTGACTTTAATCGTTCCAGGTGCACTGCGGCTTACCTCCTCTCTTACCCTTTATTCTTTCTTCATTCCGCATCTTTTTATTTCTGATTGATGGACATACAACTTGACCTTTAAATATTTTTTCAGTAATCAACTGAGAAAAAAAAATACAATTTATCATGTTTTGCTATTTACCCCGATCATCCTTTATGTGAACAGAGGTGAAGGGAGCAGAGCATTGGTGGTGATGATGGAGGAGGATGGCAGAACAATAGTCTTTTTGGAGCTAGGTATACGACGTGCTAATTAATCATTATAGCAAAGAGAAGATGAGGTCGTTCAGCAATGGTATAACCTGACATTGAGTGAAGTTTGATAATACATAGGTTATATTATGTTCAAAATTCTAGAATTTGTTTTATCCATGGATCATCCATTGTTCAAAATTTTAGATTTGTTTTATTCGTGGATCATCCGTTTAGAAATTATTTTTATACCAACTCCCCACCCACACCCGCCCTCCACCTCCCCCGCGCGCGCGTCGCCCTCCTCACAGGCTACTCAGGAGGCGACGCCACCCCCTCGAGCACCCCTTCCCCCCTGCAGCCGCCGGCGCCCCCCGCCGTGCCCGGCGGACCCGGTGGCAGCGGGACCTTTCTCCCCAGCGGCTTCCCCCCTCAAGCGTGGGGGCTCAACGAGGCTGACGGAGCAGAGCTTCTTCGGGCCTAGGGTTTCATGACGACGACCGCAGATCCAGAGGGGCGGGCCTCTGGACCTGGCGTTGTGAGCACCCGAGTGGCATGGCGCAACCCTGTGAGGGCGTGTCGGTAGCTTCTTGGCTATGCCCCGGCGGATCCTGGCGGCGGAGGCTGCGGGCCGATGCGGCGGTGGCCATGGTCGACTGTGGGGAGGTGCAGGTAGCAGATCCTTGTGACAACGCCACTAGCCCTGCTCAGCGTGTTCCCCTGCGGTGGCCGGCCTGGTTTGGCAACCATCCGGCGGTTGTTGCACCAAGTTGCCGGTACTCCCCTACTTTGATGGTGACGATATGTGGCTTCCCTCACAGTGCTGGTGGTCCACTCCGGCGATCTTCTTTCGCATCTCTTGTCTGCCCTTGCTTCGGTGGTCTTGGGGGGTCTGTGGTCTTGGGTCGGGGCGAAATCCCTGCGCGACGATGGTCAGTGCTGACAACGGCAACACTGAGGGTGC
>NC_057810.1:709047503-709079010 GCF_018294505.1 Triticum aestivum | reverse complement strand
CGGCAGTGTCTCAGCATCGTCCACTTCTTGAAGGCGCTTCTTCGGTTGCAGTTGGAGTCCCCGATGCAACAGCTGGATATGGTGGCCTCCCTAGTCTTTCTGACGAGGCTTGCTGGCGATGCATTGGTGTGATGTGGGCTGCATCATAGGGCATGTGGCGTCTGGTATGTAATGTATGCCGGTACCGGCGTGTCCAAGACGATGGCTTCGCCGGTGGGTCCTGCCATTCGTCTGCCGATTCTCCTAGGCACATGGATGGAAGGTATGCTGGCCCGGGCAGCCCTGGAGATGTGGGGTGTGTTTGAATCACAACCAATGCTTGTCATGCCAATAAATTGGCTGACCCATGAATTTTGGGAGTCGTTTGGACTGAAGCCAAAATTTTGGCTCGCCCTAGGCGCCCGGCACCCGCCTGTGTAATTCACCAACTCGCGGGCGAGCCAAGGGCGAGAAAAACGTTCGCCAAAATTTTGGCGTCCTAACTTCCCATCCTTTCCTCTGTGGGTCCCATGATTATTTTATTATTCTGCATGCAGTTTGTTACTAGGAGTAGTTCCGATTGTTATATGGCTCTTAATTACAGAGTAATTAATAGTGGGCCTCGTCACTTAAGGATGCATGCAATCCCGTTTCAATAGAAATGTTTGACCTTTCCTTTTGCGTTTTTTTTTCACGACGACTTTTATCCTTGTTGATTGCATCTTCGCATTTTTCTATCAAATATGTGTATAAGTATTTGCAGTGTTACAATGGGCCAAACTGGCAGTTGGTTGCAATCCAAACAAGACATTTATTTTGCCAAAATTTTGGACGGGGCAATGGCCACAAACCAAACATCAACAAGCTAACAAAATTTTGGTCATGCCCACACATTGGTCATACCAATTATTTGGTGGGGCTAGTTGGGGCTCAAACCAAACACACCCATGGTCTTCTTTGGAGGCCCGTGGCAATGGCTGTGATGCGGCCTTAACGCTCTGAGTCTAGCTGACTCGACATTCATGGTTGGAGGCTGGACAAGGTGAGACCTTCCGCCGTTGATGTTTGTAGTTGGTGGCACCTCCTCACCTCCTCATTTGGTGAGGACGGTGGTGTGTGTACGTGTGTCCCTCCTGCTGGGAGGTTGTACATGTACCTCTTCTTCCTGTTCAATGAAATGAAACACATTTTTTTTTTGCTTTTTCTCAGAAAAATATATATCCAAAGGACAGTGGAAACTTTAGTTACTCATACATCAGCAAAATTCTTATGGTTGCATACAATGCACTTCCTATCACAGAGCTTGAGAAATGAATTGGAACTAATGCCCTCATGTCAGGTTAATTTATACAGACTTCTATCTTTGCTTCTTCTCTATTTTTAGTGCTCCTTGAGGTTGACTGCCATTTTATGATTTCCTTTATCTCTACAGATGTCGTTGGGTTAAGCACTACTATAACAAACATTATACCGCCTACTAGTGTTTCTCGGGAACAAAGGCGTACAAAAATTGGATCGTAAGGACAAGTTGCGGCATCTGAAGACCTAAAGCTAGGCTCTAATACCATGTTAGGAAAGCAACTTATTTCTGTTGAAGGCCGAAGGGGCACATATATTACTTCCTGACAAAATCCACATCGCAGATGACTATTAGGTACTTCTTCTGTAACACTTATCCTGTCTATGTCATCTAATGATCATCTTTTTTTAGACCAAAGGAGCCTCCAGGCCCCCATTTTCGAGCATTGAAGGTCGGACGGACAGACCCCCGTGTTTCTCCCGCATCGGGCGACTCGGGCAGGCCGCTACCTTAGCCGCCACCGAGCCCTGATCTACTCCCTCCCCTTCTCCCGTTGCTGCCGCGTGACGCTGCCAGGCTAAGCCCGGGGGCAGATGGCAGTGGCGGGGGTCTCTCATCTCCCATGACTTGGGATGGGGTGCGACCCCGGCGTGTGGAGGCACGGCTGGTCGGGTCTTGCGGCACAGTGGCCGGCGGCATGGAGGGCATGGTCGATGGATCTGTTGTATGTGTGGTCTGGCTTCTGGTCAGATCTGATCTACCTGGTGCAGCCTGCTCCATGCGCGACGGTGGTGATCGATGGCGGTCCTGTGCACACGAGGCTGGATGGAGGTCCCTCGAGCGGATCCGGGTGAACCCTGCTCTTGGCTCATTGCCAAGGCCGGTGATGGTGGCCTTTTCTGTATTGTCCCCTTCTTGAAGGCATCGTCATGGAGAAGCTCTAGACCCCTATCCGCCACCTTCGGGGGAAACCCTAGACCGATTTATCATATATCGGCGTCGCTCTTGTGCCGTATCCCTCTTCGGGGCGTAATTCTTGGAGGTATACGTAGGTTTGAGGGATCAGTGGACGAGATCTGCGGTGGAGCGGTGTTCCATGTGACACATTGACGACATGGAGTCTTAGCGGCGTGGCATGGCAGGGCCTTAGCGATAGATGTGTGATGGTGGACGTGTGTAGGGAGGAGGTGCTGTCTGGCACCATAGTGGCGTCGACAGCAGGCCTGGCAAGGTTGACGCGTCAGCATTTGCTCTGAAGATGGATCGATAGAAGACGGTGGCAACGACCTATGAGAGTGAGTGGGACCGGTTTGTGCTCCAGACCTGGAAGGTCGCTTGGTTGGGGGCTCCGGATTTAGATGTTAGGCTTAGGTGAGAGGTCTGGGGATTCGGCTCACACTTTCTGCACCCCTTCATCAATGGATAGGAATAGCGACAGATGTTGCCAAGATGGCGGCTTCAGACATATTGATGCATTACTTTGTAATGTCTTTGTGAATAATTAATAAAGTGGTTGCATGCATCTTCCAGATGCAGAGGCCGGGGGTCATCCTCCTTTTCAAAAAAAAAGCCCCCATTTTCAATTAAGAAAACAGAGTAGGAGCAAAACCAGCCATACACCCCCAAGGCACACAACTGCCTACATCAGGGGTGCTAATCTAGAAGAAAAAGAGACTTAACTAGGGGAGATACAACCCCCTCTCACACCCAGCAACTACATGCTACAGGAGCATCAAACACTACAGGAGCACCCAGCAACTCCACTCATGTAACGGCTATCATGTCTATCTCATCTAATGATAATAAACCCAAATGATTATATGGTTTTCCCAGGAAGCAAGCAACCATGACGCTTTGGGGAAAATTTGCAGAAACATTTGATGCTGACACATTGCGGAATCGATCAAATAAGGAACCTGTTTTCGTTCTCTTTCTTGGGGTAATGGTCGACCAGTATGCAGGTACTGACATACTGTTGTTTATTACATGGTTGAAACATATTTCATGATTTGAGACTAATTGATTTATTGTACACCACAGGTACTATAGCTTTCAAGAACACTTCATCGATAGAGTGACACATTAATGTTGCAATCCCCGAGATGAAAGGCTGAAAGCTATACTAGAAAGGTATTTTGCATGATGCAAATCATGTTATCATTATTTTGTTGTGCTTAGTGAGTGTACTTCCAATCAATGTGACTTTATAGGATTGGTGCAAGGTTTTAGCAAACCGAATTGCGGGACACAGCAGAAGCCGGCGTCAGGCAAGTGAATGAGCTATTGAGGATTTAGCTGCTATAGAACCAACCAATATCATGGTATTAGACTGTTTATTTATCTGCATGCTTATTTCCAAACTATTCTGTATTCCCGCAAAATTTAGTACTATTGCTATCATAAACAAATTTCAAATCACATTAGTAGACATCCTCTTTGACAGTTTGAAGTCAATGCCTATAAATTTAGCTACTCCCTCCGATCCATATTAGTTGTCGCTCAAACATATCATGGAAAATAAACAATTGAACATGGCATAATTTATGCAGGTGCAAATTATCAGTTCGTGCGATTGACTTGGACCCCAACGAAGAGGATAATCCAGCATTTGCGGAATTTGCTTTACTTGGAGATCAGGGCGATATCGCCATTGGAAAGGAGGCAGACCATGCTGTTGCCTATTCAGCAGGACGAGCTGGATATGTGCTGGCTCAAATATTGAACCTTCCTGGCAAGAAATCTATCATAACCATCACTCCAAACAGCAGATCGCTGGACGCCGAGTTCCACTATTTTCAAGTACAATCAACAGAACATATACAAAATAGAGCACTGTTGGACACTGACTAGCAAGTCATCGACAGAGGATGTGGGCAGTCATCTTCTTACACCCCACCGCCACATGAACTGCTTGGAAGCGGTTCACATCCATGCGGCCTCGTCGTCTGTCGATCAGATTCAGCACAAAGATGCATCACCCATCCGGACAGAACAAGGTACAAAATATTAGACCATGCATATGTATAGCTTTCTTACACAAAACTATGACAGCAATTGAATAATTAGTAACATCATATGTGTTTACAGATTATTTCCAGCCACCGGATCCTGCTGTTGCAAGACAGAAAATGGCAGCAGAAGGCGGCCCATCAGCTGGAATCAAACCAAAGTGGAGGTTATTCTAAAACTGCTTATAGCAGGCTAACACTTGCTGCACTGTATTTTCAAGAAACGACGAGAAGATGAGTTACACATTTCCTTATCATGTTATGATATATATTATTTGCGTATTTGTTCCCCATCCCTACTAATTTGATTTATGTTGATTTGTTTCCGCGGTTTAGGATGAATGCCCAGGGGCCATCTTCTTTCCTTAAGGTGTAGGCTGTATTCCTGCCGGCTATAGTTGCTTTTAGATTATTGTAAACTTAAGGAAGATATGATATACTGAATGGCATCAAGTAAGATTTGCTTCCATTTTTAAGTTGTAGTAATTTATGCAAAGTTCCTTCCAGTAATTAGAATTACATTTCCTCTTATGTTGAATTGCACTATTGGGTACACTATATATCACTTCATGCCATAATTTCTGCTTGTCAGCACAAACTAGCTGCAGCTAGCACTCTTTTAAAAAAATCCGGCTAAATTTGACACTCCTGGTTTCTTTGCAGTTATGTTAATAAACTGAACACTGTTGTAGGATTTCATAGTCTGATAAGAACAAAATCTGATGCATGTGATGATATATCAGGAAAGAGACATGCATGGTAGAAGTTGTGAGAAATTTCATTTTTCAGGGAGATGTTTACCCTATAGTAGGACTTCTTATGAGTATTTTCTTACTGTGCCAATCATGTCGAGGAACCGGTGTTATCTCTGCTAGATGAACCAAATATGAACTTATGTTCTGTTGAACATTATAGTTCTAAAGGGATTCAGAATTCGACAAAGTACTATTTGTCATGATCTTCTTAGTAGTTTTTTTCATTTGTAGTTCTAAAGGGATAGGGTCATTTGGTATGCCGATCCCGAACCCTAGCCTCGTTCTCGATTGGTCGTGGGTATGGCATGTCAACTAAGATGATGGATGTTACTGTTGAGCACACTAAAACAACATATATTCCAGTGACAAGGTTCATTTTTAATATATAGAATTCCACAGTTAAATTGTCACCGTTCGAGCAAAGGGGAATCACTGCACCCGAGCCACGTGACCCCGATGAAGGGTACGATTCGGGATTCATGAGGATTCAATGGAGACCCCGACCCCGATGAGGGGTAGGATTTGGGATTCTTGATTCTTCTCTGTAGGCTCATTGAGGAGTGGAGGCAAATGTTGATGGTGCTCTGGACAAGCGCTTGTGTTGTGGTCGCAGAGGTGCTATCATGCGTGATCACCATGGCAAGTTCCTTGTCGGGGCTTGTCATTTTTTCCCTACCACTAGCTCCCCCGAGCTGGCCGAACTATTAGTGTATTTCACTCTTCTTTCAAAATCAATGTAGGCGGCAGTTTTGCCAATGCACTCAACTGCAGCGATGCACGGTTGTAATCGGCAGACGAAGGAAGTCACTTGTCGCTTTGGCTCAGGACATAGGCATAAGGAAGCCCGTTACTGCATGTGACTGCAAGCCGGAGGTGCAAGACATCAGCAGACTCACTCGAGTAACAAAGCATGATTTCACTCGACAATGCAAGGAAACACTACACGACATTGTGGAGATACACGGTAAATTTCTAATAAGTTCAAGACTTCCAAGGAAGTCAACAGGAAGGAAATGCACTAAAAAAGAAAAGATATACTTTGATATAAGAAAATTGGAACCTTGATGTGCACATTCTCAAACTTGAGTAACAGGTGAGTTTCAAATTTTCAGGCCAGGCAGTTCCTGCTTATGTTGGAATGCTTATAATCTTAAGCCATATGATTTCGCTAATAGCTTAGCTCTGCACAGAGCAAAGTTGGCGCTGCACATAGCAGTCCAGTGTACATAAATCAGGGCCAACAAAGCGCACCTGGAGAAACCCAACACCACTCAGAAACAGTAGCTCCATAGGGACAGACATAAGTTAACGGCAAACAAGTGCAAGAAACCATTACAGCAAACAACTACGCTTGCACAAATCTACATAAAGCCATAATCACGAGGTTATCCGCGACGCAATGCGGGTCAAGACACAGACGCAACAAGCCATTATTCCCATATGGTTATCTGCTCTTGCAAGTCAGGCAGTTAACACAAAGAGAGTGCTGAACTACGAGTTCACATGCATCAGCAGTAATAAACGAAGCAGTGTATGGCTGCTACCCCCTCACATTCTCCGAATGGCAATCCCTTTTAAGACCAAAGGGCCAACGATAAAAGGCATACCCAGCACGTATACCACATTAAGCAGCTTAGCTAGCCTTTCAGTCCACACAACCTCACGGCTGCCAAAAAGAACAAGGAATTGAGGCATTACATATCATATTCAACCTTTTGAGCAGTAATATCAAAATGAAAGTTGTTGAAGCTTATACCTGTAGTTTTTTAACTCTCTTGTCACACTGTCATAACGTTCTCGCTGAAGCAGGTACCAGTCTCTAGCGCTATACAATTTTAACAACAAAGTAAGAGAAAGCTGAGAAGGCAATATCAGGTGCAAGAGTTAGCCTTGTTATCCTTACATGTCCTGTAAGGATACAGGGGAACAAAAATATCATGAGGCAAGAGTATTTGCAGCACCATAAGCTCTTGAAATCATTACACATGATAAATACACATATTTGCCAAGCATTAATGACTGCTAGTACCCTAATTTCAGAGCTTACAAAACTTACACGTATAATTTGCCATCATCCCAAAATCAAGTGGTCAATCCTCTGATTAACGCTTTTAAGTCAGAACAAATACCTATGTGTCTCTTGTGCAAATCCATGAATAACTAAAATATATGAGAAAGTCATGCTGGTAGTTGACAAATTCTGAGCACCAGCCTCATGCAAGGTAAAAACGATCAACGTTTTCATGACAATACAAATGGTTTTCATGTTAAAATGTGCTGTAAAATCCCGTCAATCTCGTGCAGAGGGAAAAGGGGGAAATTTTCATGACAATACAAATTGTTGTCAAGTTAGAATTATCTATAACAGCCACATCTCTTTAAAAATACTGCTAACAAGGATAGTCACTAAACAACTTGCATGTGCATCTATGCATAATTTGTAACAGTGAAAGCATGGCGACCATGAAAACCATGCGTTTGTAAAGGGCAAGACCACCAATTCAGATGAACAAGTGCATAGAAGGTAAGAAGCATGTAGCAAATATCAACTGCAATGGGAGATTACTGACAAGCCTCCTACAGTTGACAGCATCCCTTTCTTCTTGCAAATAGGCTCATGGACGGGGGAGCTAAAGCACAGACATAATCCCTCCAGCCGGGTTTATACGTACTATTAATCTTGTCTCAAGTTGACCAAGTTTATACAAAAAAATCAATACACACATTACCCAATAAATATATTATGAACAAATATGCAATTGATGATAAACCTAGTTGAATGGTTTGGTAGTGCAAAATCATATTCAAAATCATAGATTCACCCCTTAAAAAGGATTAATTTGCATTCAAAATTCATTAGCTAGCAATGCAGGTATGCGGCCTTTGCACCAAGGCGTGCCTTTGGAAACTATGTAACGCCAATACAGTTTATAAATTGCTCAATGAAACAAGTAGCAACGCAGCAGCAAGAGTTGGTCACGGCGAAGGGTCTAGATCCGGAGCCGAGGAAATCAAAGAAATTATTGGTCTATTTCGTCAATTTGCAGGCATACATGATCATCACACGCAGGGGGAAGCTCTAGCACTGCCTACTCCAGCCAGTGGTTTGCCTGAGCGAGCGCGGTGTGCAGGGGGAGAAGGGGCATACCTTACTGGAGGAGGAGGAGAAAGGGAGGGCCCGACTACCAGACGCCGGCGAAACGCGAGGGGCCGACGGGAGCCGGGCGGCGGCGGCGACCCGCATCCTCGCGGCCAGGCTGCGTAGCGCCATGGTGAACCGGGGTAGACGAGGATCGAGGCTATGGTTTGGGGCTCGTCTTCTCTTCTCTTCTCGCTGGAGATGGAGGCTTCCCTCTTTCCCTTGCGGCTCTCATCCTCTAGTCACGCTGTCTCCTCCACAAAACGGGCCCCCTCGTGGGCCGGGCCGGGCCATGCCGGGCCAGGCTGAATCACACACGCCACGTGGAGGCGAAAATCCGTGGACCAGCTGAACTCGCGAGCGTCAAAACGACTCTGACCCAAGAAAATGAAATGTTTTGCTAAAAATGCTAAATAAAAAAAATGAAATGAGAGATTATTATTGCAACTAGTGCGGTTCAATTTCGCACTGTAACCAGGAAGCAAATGAGGTTGCTCATAGTTTAGCAAAATTTGCTTATGATAGCAATAGTTCTTGTAATTGGGCTGATGAACCCCCGGACTTCCTGGATAATGTTCTTGCAAACGATGTAACCTTTTTACCAAATCGATAAAACAAGCCATGATGACATTCCTGAAAAAAAGTGTTACATCTCCTATCTGCTTGCCATGGTGATCACGCATGATCGCACCACCGCCACCCCAACATAAGCGCTTGTCGGGAGAACCATTAGCATTTGCCTTCACCTATCCCGCCTCTGCCTTTTCCCATTGCTCGCCACTAGTTCCTCTACGTGTCCTTGACCCCCACGTTCTCATGAGTAGCTTGCCGCTCCTCGATGACCCTACAGAGTGCAACTCGGGTGTAGTGCTTCCTTTGCTCGGACAGTGACAATTTAACTGTGGAATTGTATATATTAAAAATGAACATTGTCACTATGAATATATGTTGTTTTATCATTCTCAATAGTAACCTCCGTCATCTTAGTGGACATGCCATAGCCACGACCAATTGAGGACGAGGCTAGGGTTTGCGATCAGCTTTTCTTTTGTTCTCTCTTTCAATGGAGCCTTCATCTTCTTGTTGCAGATACCCTCGTCTTATACGTCTTCCTAATCATGTTGTCTGCTCCACAAAACACAAGCCCTCGTTGGTTGTACTGGGCCGAGCTGGATAACCCATACCGCATGAAGGCTAAATCTGTGACACTATCTCTATCCCAAAAATGTTACCAAAAGCACAAGGGAACCTACCATCATTGTGCCACCATAAATCATGCTGACAATGGATAACATCATTAAAAACAAAAAATGGAGTGTATGCATGGCTACATGTTTTTAGAATTGCTCTACAACTTCACTTGTATATTTTAGAGCATGGTCAAAGTAAAAAACACTTTAAACTCTTCGTAGCTCACTTATATATTTTGGAGAGTTGGAATTGCAATTGGTTTGTGAATTGATTTGCATATGGCATGGCACTAAAATGTCTGTACTTAAATGATAATAAGTATGTATAAGTGGCATGATAAAAAAGTCATGAACTCTAGAAGTTTAAATGAGAACTGGATTTTTTGCAATTGTTTCGAGATAATTTGATAACAATAGATTGGCATTGTGATAGATGAACCTAACTGGAAGTGGTTAGTGTGCTAAAGTTGACTGAACCTAGGCCATTCTTTCACCTAATAAACTAAAAGCTACTAACTTAGGTAGAAACATGAGTAAATCAAAGTGTTGACGTGGTGTTGTAAATAAACTGACGACTTTGGTTCAAGTCCAGATGCAAAATGGTTAACTCATACCAAAGTACCCCCTCTGAGTACTTGGTTGTATGGTTCTATGTTAATGTCACACAACACTTGTGTAGTACATTGAGTTTGTTCAAAATTTTATGCACGTCAATTTCATCTTTCATATGGTAGCCCCTTCGGTATTGAGCATTCACTACTCTCACCTTGAGACATGGTGCATACTTCTTTTATACATCCAAATCATGTAGTAGGACTGCTTCATCTCTGTTAGGAAGTTGGTGCCCCCCCCCCTCCCCCGAGTGTAGAGGTTTGCAGAAAGCAACATTTTTCTCTCAATTGGATGACCTACAGATTTCTCAAACCTGTAAGAGTGTGGACTATATCCGATTATCGTCACTTACACGCAATTGTGAAAGTTGTCTTGGTCCCCAATGAAACCAGTGAGGTTGTCGGTCTCATTAACCTTGCCAATTACATGAAGGAGATGTAATTGATAATTGCAAGTAATTAAATAAACATTTCATATTGTAAATAATAATGATTGATCGAGGTTGAAAGTAATAAATATGAATGGACTAGGATCCATAACTTCACTAGTGGCATCTCTCCATAAAGCATAGAATAGGTGTGGTGAACAAATTACCGTTGCGCATCGATTGAAGTGGATTTTTTACGTGTATGACTATATGTGGCATGATTGCATATAGGCATTACACCCTTATATCTGTAGACTATTATCCATATACATCTCTAGGTAATACTCCACCCCAAAACTGCTCATGTTGTTTGTAGGACTCTCCGACCTCATAGGCATCAATATATGTAGCATACATCCTAACTCATTTATCATCATCTTCGGGTACACCTCTTGTTCAGGTGTGAGTTTTTCTTCATCCAAATCTTTTAGCATGGTTGCATCAGAATCCTCCTTTCCTCTTCATCATGTGCGTCATAATGTAAAATATCGTCCTCGATCAAGAAATGTTTAGGTATGGGAGTGGGTAGCAAATGCCCAATTCTAGGGATACGAATAAGGATCCTACCATTCATAGTGACAGTCATACTAGCGCTACAGAGAACTGGAAGAGAAACAAAACGGTTACCGCCTAATGGATATAGCACGTCGAAGTCGAGACCAAGTGTGTTGGCCAAGATGGTGATGGCTCCTCCACAAGTGATGTCTTCGCGCGTTTGGTTGGCATTGCGGCTGAGATGCAATAGAACAATGGCGCCTAAATTTGTCCTCGTTTTGGAGCTGGTTATGTAGCTTTTTCAGATATAAGCATACTTTCTTCACTCTGTTTTCAAGCTTCTCGTACCTGCAACGTGTTAGCAATAACATAATAGAAATAATTGTTGGAAATGTGCCCTAGAGGCAATAATATTGTATTATTATACTTCCATTATTCATAATTAAGAGTTTATATTTCATGGTATAACTGGTATGATCCTGGAATATGCGATTTAGTGGAAAACTCATAATCACGTGTGAAATGATAAACGATAAACAATAGGTTCCCGGTCTCGCCTCTAAGACTTGCTCAAGTGTTGTTGGTGATCACATTTCCGGATCTTAGGACATCGTTAAGTGTAAAGATAATCCTAAAATAACATTGAGGATATATATGACGCTAGAAGAATGATCATATTGAATCGACCCAATACTTGTCTATTATACTATGTGATTATATCGTCTGAAATCATCTGTTATAACACAAAGTGCTAGCATGTGTTTTACTTCCTCAGACCATGAGAGTGTCTCGGGTCACTTCCTACCAGACGGTGGGCTTTCGGGTTACTCAAACGTCATCTGTAACAAGGTTATCATAACAACAACTTTCAGGCACACCGGAAAGTTTGACAAGTGACCGCACAGCTTGAGAGTGGGATTTGCTCCTCCGACGATGGATAGATATTCTTAGGGCCCTCTCGGCGTGACAGAATCCACCATCATCTAGCCAGACACAGGTGACTATGTCACGGGGATGCCGGAACACGTCAACGAGAAATAAGAACAAAACCGGTAACGGGAGCAATAGTATAGTGAGCATGGTGATGTCTCAGGAGGATACCGATGCACACCGGGTTTTGTAAAGTATCGCGGAGCAAAGGGAAGATCACATGATAACCAAAGGTACACTCGAATATCATTCATGTAATCATAGGGACCAATATGGATGTCCACGGCTCTGCTATCGGTCATTGAACAAAAGGGATTTCGTTCATGTCTATGGTTTACCGAACCTACTGGGCCATGATATGTCTCCAACTTATCTATAATTTTTGATTTTTCCGTGCTATTATATTATCTATCTTGGATGTTTTACATGCATTTATATGCTATTTATATGATTTTTGGGACTAACCTATTAACCCAGAGCCTAGTGCCAGTTTATGTTTTTTCCTTGTTTTTGAGTTTCGCAGGAAAGGAATATCAAACGGAGTCCGATTGACCTAAAACTTTCCGACAATTGTTTTTGGACCAAAAGAAGCCCACGGAGTACCGGATATGCACCAGAGGAGTCCCGAGGCCACCACAAGGGTGGGGGCGCCCCCCTAGGGCGCGCCCCCGACCTTGTGGGCCCCACGTGGACTCCCCTGACTTGTTCTCGACGCCAACACCTCTTATATATCCCCAAACCTCTAGAACAGAACCTAGATCGGGAGTTCCACCAATGCAAGCCTTTGTAGCCACCAAAAACCAATCGGGACCCTATTCCGGCACCCTGCCGGAGGGGGAAATCATCACCGGTGGCCATCTTCATCATCCCGGTGCTCTCCATGACGAGGACGGAGTAGTTCACCCTCGGGGCTGAGGGTATGTACCAGTAGCTATGTATTTGATCTCTCTCTCTCTCTCTCTCTCTCTCTCTCTCGTGTCCTTGATTTGGCATGATCTTGATGTACCGCGAGCTTTGCTATTATAGTTGGATCTTATGATGTTTCCCCCACTCTATCTTCTTGTAATGGATTGAGTTTTCCCTTTGAAGTTATCTTATTGGATTGAGTCTTTAAGGATTTGAGAACACTTGATGTATGTCTTGCATGTGCTTATCTGTGGTGACAATGGGATATTCACGTGATCAACTTGATGTATGTTTTGGTGACCAACTTGTGGGTTCTGTGACCTTGTGAACTTATGCATAGGGGTTGGCACACGTTTTCGTCTTGACTCTCCGGTAGAAACTTTAGGGCACTCTTTGAAGTTCTTTGTGTTGGTCTGAATAGATGAATCTGAGATTGTGTGATGCATATCATATAATCAAACCCGCGGATACTTGTGGTGACATTGGAGTATCTAGGTGACATTAGGGTTTTGGTTGATGTGTGTCTTAAGTTGTTATTTTAGTACGAACTCTAGGGTTTTTTGTGGCAGTTATAGGAATAGCCCAATAGATCGATCAGAAAGAATAACTTTGAGGTGGTTTCGTACCCTACAATAATCTCTTCCTTTGTTCTCCGCTATTAGTGACTTTGGAGTGACTCTTTGTTGCATGTTGAGGGATTGTTATATGATCCAGTTATGTTATCATTGTTGAGAGAACTTGCACTATGAAAGTATGAATCCTAGGCCTTGTTTCCTAGCATTGCACTATCGTTTTCGCTTACTTTTCTTATTTGCTACCTTGCTGTTTTTATATTTTCGTATTACAAAAACCTAAATCTACCATCCATATTACGCTTGTATCACCATCTGTTTGTCGAACTAGTGCACCTATACAATTTACCATTGTATTGGGTGTGTTGGGGACACAAGAGACTCTTTGTTATTTGGTTGCATGGTTGTTTGAGAGAGACCATCTTCATCCTATGCCTCCCACAGATTGATAAACCTTGGGTCATCCACTTGAGGGAAATTTGCTGCTGTCCTACAAAATTCTGCGCTTGGAGGCCCAACACGAGTCTACAAGAAGAAGCTTGCGTAGTACACATCAAGCTCTTTTCTGGCGCCGTTGCCGGGGAGGTTAATTCTTGAAGGTATATCTTTAGATCTTGCAATCAAATATGTTTGTTTCTTGTTCTATCACTAGGTTTGTATATAAAAGAAAACTACAAAAAAATAGAATTGAGATTGCCTCTTCATCTTTTTAATGTCTTTCGTGAAAATGATGGAAAGGAAAATTGTGCTCAAGTGTTAGAAGAACAAGTTTATAAAATGTTTGGCACTAAATATTTGAACGATGAGCATGATTGCAATGTTGTTAGTATGAATTCTTTGAATATCCATGATGCTAATGATATGCAAAGCCACAAGCTTGGGGATGCTATGTTTGATGAAGATGATATTTTTCTTCCCCCAAGTTTTGATGAGCAAATTTATTATGATGATAGCATGCCTCCTATTTATGATGATTATGTTGATGAAAGTGGTTTCGGATAGGTCATGACTTTATTTAGTGATGAATCCACTATTTCGGAAGAGGTTTCAATTGATTATGAGAACAAAGTTGCTATCTATGATGATTATTGTGATGACATGTATGCTATAAAGAATAATGATAACCATGAAACTTGTCATCATGATTTTAGTTTAAATTGGATTATGCCTCACATGATAGTTAATTTGTTGAGTTTGCTCACACTATTCTGAATGAGAAGAATTTTGCTTATGTGGAGAGTAGTAAAATTTATATGCTTGTGCATCATGAGAATAATGCTTTATGTAATGGTTATATTGATGAATTCATTCATGATGCTACTAAAAATTATTATGAGAGAGGAACATGTGCTCTTACATATTGCAATAATATCAAGTTTCCTCTCTACGGTTGACAACATAGTTAAGAAATGAATCCATATAATCCCGCACTGCTATATATCCGTATAGTTGTGCTAAGCTTGTGTTTGTAGAAACCTTAGACAATTTTAATGAGAAAACTTGCATCATGACATATTCAAAATGCACACAACAGCTTTCCTGGTCTGGAAAGCAATTAGTGGGATCTCACAACACCATTGGCTCCCATTGTGCTTCATGAATTTTTTTTTAGAAAAAATATAATATTAGACAAATACATACCATGAATAAATAGAACAGTTGTGATTTATACGTACATATTTAAGTTAAATTAGAGAAAACTTATCTAGTCAAAATCTTTAGTTTTAAAAGCAACAACGCAAATACAGTAATCAAATAAGGGAGGAGAATAGAACAATGCTACATGGAAAAGGTACAAGTTTGATGGGCCAAGCTATAGGAATAGGTTTACTAAAATGCAAGCTACCAGAACACATGCTAGAACTTCCGTTTTATGCATGATAAAGTGTCAAAAGGAAAAAAACAATAGGATATATTTATTGGTACTCAACAGAAAAGTTGAACCAATTCAAAAATGTTCAAGGATTTAAAATGATTGCCAATTCAAAATATGCTCATGAATTCCAAAAATATTGAATTCAAAATTGTTCATGAATTCATTTTTTTGTGAATTATAACGGTGAAAAAAGTAAAAATAGAAAAAACAACATAAGAAACATGTTAAAAAAATTAAGAAAAATCTAGCCCACAAGCTTCCCAAAAACTAGCGGCGATGCGTGGGCTGTGGAGCTGAAGACCAAGCAGAAGCACACAACAGGGCGTGGTCAACTGCGCGCGCCCGAATAAGGTGCTTACCAGGGCATCATCAAGCCTTATCTGGGCTGGCACCATCTCAGTACAAGGTGGCATCCACATTGCCTCATCAGAGCTATACGGCGTGCAAGTGGGCGACCAGTGGTGGCGGCACCAGGGTAGTGTAAAAACTAGGGTTGGCTGTGTTAAGCGTGATGCCTCTTGGCAGGGACGTCTTCGTGTTAATATAGGCAGGGAGATTACAAGATATGCACAGGTAGTTGGTCAGTTATCAACTTGTTCTCTACTCCAAGCTATACATGGGATAGAGGATATCCTAGCCAACAACCCGCGCCACAATTTACATGGATACACACGCGACACATTGTCACGTTACACAACTACGGCCCTACTCTTTTAACATCCTCCCTCAATCTTAATGTATCAAGGTTCAGATTGCTCCTGAAGGCCTGTAGTTGCACTATAAGAAAAATGCTCGATTATGACTAAAATTATTGACGACAATTTAATTGGTCATTGATCCATGACCAAAATTCACAAATTAGTCATCAAGAGTCTAGAGGGGTCCAAACCCTATAATCTTGTGACAATTCGTGGCCAAAAGGTCGTGATCCGATTGCATAGAATGGTCATTAAGATGTGAATGATGCATACCACCTTATTTCAAGTCCCTCATGACCAAATTATATCATCATAGAAATTAGACGAGGGTGATTGGATGACAACGTGTCAATTTGTCTACGTGTGTGCCTAGTTGTCTTTTTTTTAAGTTGTCTCGTCCAACAGCCACCTACCAGTTGACATCCATATAATGACATGTGGGACTCATTCCACAAAGGTGAATAAAGGAGGAAAAATTTGTCTTTTTTTTAAGTTGTCTCGTCCAACAGCCACCTACCAGTTGGCATCCATATAATGACATGTGGGACTCATTCCACAAAGGTGAATAAAGGAGGAAAAATGAGAAAAATAAATGTCTGCCACGAGACTCGAACTCGTGACCAGTCAAGCTAACCTACAGAGACAAACCACGGGGCCACAACCCAGATAATGATGCAACTACGCCTGAAACATTTTTAATGTAGTGTCGAGTGGGCTTGGGCCTCGATGGGACGAGGGCATCTTTTTTTTCCTTTAAGATTTTCGGTGCACCGAGTGGGCCAACTACTGGGCCGCGGCTCATTTTTTGTCTGTTTTTTCGTTCGGTCAATATTCTTTCACTTGCGTTTATGTATACTTCCAATTAATATAATTAAATATATTAAAAAACTAACTTCACATAATTTTTTTGAAAAATGTTAACCAAGTATTTAAAAATCTTACATGTGTATAAAGAAAATGTTTACCATATACACAAAAAATATACAATGTATGTGGAAAAAGTTGATCATGTATTTAAAAATGTTAATCAAGCATTCAGAAAAATGTTAAACAAGTATCTACAAATCATAAATCAAGCATATGAAAATGTTAAAATGTGTAAATATATAATTGTTAGCCATGTATTTAAAATATTAATATTGTATTTAAAAATATTAATCAAGCATTAAAAATGTTTAAATTGTGTATATAAAAATGTTGTATGTATTAAAAAAGTGCTAACCAAACACTTGAAATTGTTAATTGTGTATATAAGAATTGTTTCTCGTGTATACGAAAAATGTATACAGAAAATATACAATGTGTGTGAGTAAAGTCGATCTTGTATTTAGAAAATATTAAAGAAAACATTTGAAAAAAATGTTAAACAAGTATTTAAGAGATATTAAACTGTATTAAAAATGTTCTTGACGTATATGAAAAATGTAGAATGAAAACCAACAGAAAGAAAGAAAAATGTTCTCGACGTATAAAAAAAATGTAGGATGAAAACTAGGTCACATATAATGACACAAGACAAATATTTTACTTTTTTCTGTTTTTTAGTTTCTCATGCCAATTTCAAAATGCGTTCAAATGACGGGTATGGTCGTTCATAGCTAAAGATGGAATCTTGCAAAACTCTTGGTGGATCTCTGATGAAATAGCTACTTGTGTCCCTATAAATGAATTTTGGAAAAATAAAGAATAAACCCTGAGGCAGCCGTAGTTAAAATTTGACCTAGTTCTGGTTGATTTGGCAAAAAATGTCAATTTGACGAGACGTGGACGGGAAGCATTTAACATGCGACCATTTGGTTGGTTGTACATAAAATATGGTCTAATATTTTTAACAAATCGTCTGGTGCCATTTTACAGCAAATATTTGGTAGTTTCTTAAAAAATAGTTTTTCGCACTCGAAAAAAATTCATTTTAGGCATGCAGAAAATGAAAAATGAATTTTTCATCCAAAGAAAATGAAAACTTTCTTAGGCAACATTATTTGCCATTCTAATATGCACCCTTGCGCACAATATGAGATCATTTGCATAAACTATGCCATGAATGGGGCCATAAGATTGGTCATTTGAGTTGAAAGCCATGAATCTTCACACATGATAGCTTATTTCTGAGAACATTTTTTTTAAATAATTACCGTATTACAAGTTTATTATTTTTCCTGTTAACTTGGCCACATATAATGACACAATGCGAAGGTTTTCTAATTTTTTGATTTTTCTTTGAATTTTTCATGCCCGTTTCAAAATGCGGTCAAAACGGCGGGCATGACCGTTCATAGCTAGTGGTTGAGTCTTGGAAAACTTTTGGTGTTCCTCTAATGAAATAGATACTTTTGTACCTACAAATGATTTTTGGAAAAAATAAATAACAAACTATGAGGCTGTTGCAGTTCAAATTTGATCCCCTTCCAGCTGAATCGGCAGAAATTTGTCCTTTTGACGGGAGGTGGATCAAACCTTTTGACACCCAACCATTTGGTCAATTGTGCATTAAATATGTCCTAGTATTTTAGAAAATTGAATTGGTCCAATTTTTCAACAAATATATTGTAGGTCCTTCACAAAAAAAACTCATTTTGGGCACTCGAAAAATGGAAAATAGTTTTTTCGTCCAAAGAAAATGAAAACTTCCTTAGGCAACATTGTTTGCCATTCCAATATGCACCATTGTGCACATTATGATATCATTTGAACGAACTACGCCATGAATGTGGCCATAAGATTGATCATTTGGCTTGAAAACCATTGATCTCCATGCATGATAGCTCGTTTCTGAGAACACTTTTTTAAAATAATTATTGTATTACAAGTTTATTGTTTTTCCTGGTAACTTGGCCACATATAATGGCACAATGCGAATGTTTTCTATTTTTTTGAATTTTTCATGCCCGTTTCAAAATGCGGTCAAAACGGCGGGCATGACCATTCATAGCTAGTGGTTGAGTCTTGGAAAACTTTTGGTGTTTCTCTGATGAAATAGATACTTTTGTACCTACAAATGATTTTTGGGAAAAATAAAGAGCAAACTATGAGGCAGCTGCAGTTCAAATTTCCCCCCCTTCCAGCTGCATCGACAGAAATTTGTATTTTTCACGAGGTGGGTCAAAACTTTTGAAACCCAACCATTTTGTCAATTGTGCATTAAATATGTCATAATATTTTAGAAAAATGGTTTGGTCCAATTTTGCAACAACTATTTGCTAGGTCCTTCACAAAAAACCCGATTATTGGCACTCTGAAAATTGAAAAATGATTTTTTGTGCAAAGAGATAAAACCCCCATCCCAATATACACACATGTACAATATTGGATCATTTTCACAAAATATGATCCAATTTTCCATCAAAGATTTCATATGTTCTTAAAAAAACCATTTTTACACTCAGAAAATTAAATTAAATTGTCATTGGTGGAAAGGTGTGTGCCACGGATCGATGACATGGCACACATCCATCCATCCATCCATCCACATCGCCATCCATCCGTCCGTCCCACACCATCCCTCCCTCCGCTCCTCCTTCTGCTCCTTCCTCCCAAACCCTAACTCCCACTCCCCCGATTCAGATCGAATCGATGGCGACGCCGCACTCCCTTCCGCCGCCGCCACTCCGCTCTCGATCCAGATCCCACTTGCAGCCGCACCTCTCCCTCATTGCCACACCTCTCCCCTCGCCGCCGCCTCCCTCTCAGCCACCCACCTCTCCCCTCGCCATTGGTCTGCCACATCAGGCAACGTCGAGGCCAGTGGCCGCTGGATCCGGCACCGGCGTGGCCCCTCCATCAGCAACTCGAATAGGGGGCGGTGGCGCCATGGCTTTCCCCAACCCCACGACATGGGCCTGAGCCACCCGTTGGCCTCGACTGGGTCTCGGTCGAGCAGCCGCTCAGGATGATGCTGATGGCGCTGCGTTCGCGGCCCCCGACCATCCCGCCGGTGCTGCGGCCCGCGGTGGCGGCCGCCCGCGAGATCCTGCTACGACTACACCCAACGGAGGAGGCAGAGCGCGCCGGCACAGGGTCCAGATCGAGGTGGGTCCTTCCTTCCTCCGTCTGCTTCTGCTTGGACGCCATGGAAGTGCTAGAGACGCCACAGCGCAGCTGCTCCCACGTCAAGGTAGCCACTATCTCGCCCATCTTCTCCCCATCCCTTCCATTCCCTTCGCTGACGCGTTTGGTTTCCAAGGGAGTAGCTCGTGCGCTGGGGCATGTGTTGAGTTGTGGCTCGTGCGCAGTTGTGACGCGTTTGGTTTCCATGGCTCCTGCACTGGGGCTCGTGCGTTGGGGCACGCGGATGCATGCCTTTTTTCATCTGTAATTTTGATGACTGCCTGTAAGCTCATGCCGTGGCCTTGATCTGTAGGTTTTAACTGTTTCTGTTACCGATTCGGTCTTGCAAGATGTTCCTGAATCATGTTCGTGCTTTGCTGCATGTGTTGCTGGATGGATTCGTGTAGTACTTCTGGTTCTGTAGGATCTGTGAGTTCTCTATGAGAGTTCACATCATGAACTTCATCATGTACTTGTATGGTGAATTGGTTAGATTTGTTTGTTGTTAGCGTAATTACCGCAGTCTGATTGCTTCAAGTGTAATTCCATCTCGTTAAACGCATACTTATCTGTATGGTTGTTTCATATGTTAACCTCACAAATAGATAGGATATTACTTTGTTGACACTTGTTCACTTGGATCTGTTGTTTCTAACACCTGCTTACCTTGATGTTTCTGTTTCCTAGCTTCAGCCATGGGTAAGGAGAAGACTCACATCAACATCGTGGTCATTGGCCATGTCGACTCTGGCAAGTCGACCACCACTGGCCATCTGATCTACAAGCTTGGAGGTATTGACAAGCGTGTGATCGAGAGGTTCGAGAAGGAAGCTGCTGAAATGAACAACCAGTCTAGAGTGGCCGGCGTCGGGTCGGCGGCTCTACCTCTCCATCTACAACTGGGTCATCTTCTATGGATGGTGCGCCCCTTCCCATGCCCGCTCTCCTTTCCTTGGATGGATGGATCTCTGGTTTCTTGCTTCGTCTGACCAGTTCGGATCTCTTTGGTTGGCAGGGCGCAGGTGCTGTACTACGCGGTGACGGCGCTGCTGGGGGGCGGCCATGAGGGCGTCTACGCTGCCGTCGAGCGCCCATTGCAGCTCGCGCAGACCGCCGCCGTCATGGAGGTCCGCTTATCTTCTCTTCTCTTCTTCCCCCCCTCTCCCACCTCTTTGACTCTTAGCTTCAGAATTCTACTTGCTGAAAACATAAATTTTGGTCAAACTATGTAGTCACATTTAGCTTCTTTTTAAAGTGGGGGTTGGACATATCGATAAAGTAGGATTACTGCTGTGAACTGAGTTAAGGCAGATACAAATGGAGTTGAAGCTAAACACAGTCTGAATGTAGAACCGCAAACCAACAGAGTACCGCTAAAAGGGAATTGTGAACCATCGTGATGATGATTTGACTCCATTGTTATTTCTGTCCTTATTACAATTTTGTTCTGAATTTACTATGGTGTCCTGGTTCTTTCTGAGTCTTGTTCTGAGTTTGAGAGGTACTGACAATCTTGTGTTTGCCTGGCCCTGGCGCTGATGATGATGCTGCTGCTGCTGGTGGTGGTGCAGATTCTTCATGGGCTTGTAGGGTTGGTGAGGTCTCCGGTCTCTGCCACTCTTCCACAAATAGGATCAAGATTGTTTCTTACATGGGGCATCTTGTGGAGCTTTTTCCTGAGGTACCAACCTTGATCACTTGCAAGTTGTATCTTTTCACATTGGATAGATGATGAAAGTAAAAATTGCTTTGACAATGTTGATTCATCACTCTGTACATCTATCTTGCAGACACAATCTCATATTCTTGTAACTTCTTTGGTCATAAGCTGTAATGTAACTCATCTTGTCTCTTGTGTAGGGTGCACGAATGCCACTTCTTCCACCAGCGACCCTCCCCTCTACGCCCAGCCCGTGGAACACTTTGACGCCATCTTTGGAGCCGCCAATGCCTTCATGCAGGTAGCACCTCCTTGTCCCTCTCCATCCTCCATTCCCCTGCAGTTCCATTTTTTCTTGATGTCATCCTACATACCTGCATAATTAGGCACATATGCTAAAGTGAAACTAGTGCTATATTGCATCAGATGGTTATTTCTGGATTTGGTACCAGTTTATTGTTGTCCTGGCTGTGCTTCATACCTTGCTTTGGTTTTCAGTAGCAAGTAGTGCCTTAGTACCTTTTCTATCATCTGGTGTCCATGCATCGAAATTTTGGCTGTTATGTATTTAGTGTAGTATCGAGAATGGCTCAAACCTGAAGTTCTTAGGCTGTACATATGGCTATGGTCCATTCTTTTGTGCATTTTAATTCAGTGTTGGCGTTGATTTGACACCCATGTTTAGAAACAAATTACAGTAGGCTAAATAGGTTAATCTTCTTTGTTTGTTCGCGTGCAGATGACTGATGAGCTGATCTTTTTCCACCAGTGGTAGCGGGAGGTGATGCTGGAGCAGTACATCGATCAGCAGATGGCAGGGAGAAGCTGGGACAACCCTAATGCAGTAACATCACCATGTGGCAAATCCAGTAGATTGACACAACATTGGTGCTTGGGTGATGGGACAAAGTATGTGTACTAGTGATGGTACATGATATTCGTGCTTCTCATTGATGTTATGTGTGATCAGCTAAAATTTGTGCTTCTTGTCCAATTTATGTGGATGTGCGCTTGTGCACTTGTTGGGCCTTGAACCTTGCTGTGTAGAGGAGTCAATTGATGATGTATTGTATTTCATGTGATGTGTTGCTGAAATGAAATATATGAAATATTGTATTATGTTGTATTTGTTTTCTAATGGGCCTATCCTTAAATGTGCATGCTTTTGACAAAATAATGCATCAGCCCAAATAAATCAAACCAATTCAATCAATAAAAATAGGTATTGGGTTGGGCCCATCTCGGCTAGATTGGTGGACTGGGCTGTGACATTTATGTTGATTGGGCCAGGCCCATGTAGGCTAGATTGGTGGACTGGGATATGAAATTTATGATGATTCCATTTGGTCACTAACAATGCCACGTCAGCTCTGCCACGTCAGATCCTACGTGGCTCAGGCAAATGGGTAATGACCTTTCTGAAATTTTGGCCGTTGGTCTAGCTATGACAAAAATTCCAAAAAGGTCAAGTTTGTTCGTTCTTGACGGCCAACTGTTGACCTTCTGAATTTGGTCAAAAAGGTCAACAATCGATAAATATGACGAATCAACGACCAAAATGGGGAGTCATAATTGACCGTATTTCTTGTAGTGTTGCTTCACTTGTAACGGTTTTGTGAACCCGTCAGCAACCTAATCTCCTGTTGGAATGAACTGTATATCTAGCAACTTTTGTGCAACTCTTTCTCGTACAAAATGATAATCAATCTCTATGTGTTTCGTTCTTGCATGAAATACTGGGTTTGCAGACAGATATGTTGCTCCAAGATTATCACATCATAAGCATGACACACATGTTCTTCCAATGCCTAGTTCATCAAGCAAAGTTTCAATCCACATTACCTCAGTTGTTGCATTTGCCAGAGATTTATATTCTGCTTCAGTGCTAGAGTGTGATATCGTAGCCTGTTTCTTTGCACTCCAGGATATAAGATTTGACCCAAGAAAGATTGCAAATCCTCCCGTGTACCTCCTGTCATCAGGGCATCCAACCCAATCTGCATCAGAAAATGCACTCACTGTGGTTGAAGGAGACTTACACAATTTTAGCCCTGTGTTGGCACTCCCTTGGAGATACCTCAATATCCTCTTTACAACTGTCCAATGTACAGAGGTAGGAGCATGTAAGAATTGACAGACTTTATTAACAGCAAAGGATATATTAGGTCTTGTTAGTGTCAAGTACTAAAGAGCACCAACTATGCTTCTGTACTTGGTTCCTTCTTCTGGGCTCAGTAATTCTCCTTCATATAATGACAACTTGTCAGTGGTAGACATTGGTGTTATGGAGGGTTTGCAGTCCTTCATACATAAACGTTTGATTACATCTTTGGCATATTTTTCCTGAGTTAGCATAATACAATCATGCAATTTTTTAACTTTAATGCCTAGGAAGTAATGTAAATCTCCTAGATCTTTAGGAGCAAACTCATTTTTCAGATTTGTTAGCAATGCTAAGGTAGCCTCTTGTGAGGAGCTGGCAACAATTATGTCATCAACATAAATTAACATAAATATAATCACTTTCCCTTTCCTGAAGAAGAAGAGAGAAGTGTCTCCCCTTGAAGGCTTGAAACCAAGCTGCTGAAGTTTTGCACTCAATCTTGAATACCAAGCTCTAGGTGCCTGCTTTAGACCATATAAGGCCTTGTCCAACTTGCACACATGATGTGGCTTTGAACCATTTTCAAACCCAGGTGGTTGTCTCATATAGACCTCCTCCTCGAGAACGCCATGAAAGGACGCATTCTGAACATCCAATTGGCGAAGACTCCATCCCCTGAAAACAGCAATAGATAGAACAAGCCTAATAGTAGCAACTTTAACTACTGGACTAAAGGTGTCCTCATAATCAATGCCATAATGTTGTTTAAAGCCCTTAGCTACTAGTCTAGCCTTATACCTATCTATTGTGCCATCATGTCTTTTTTTAATTTTGTATACCCATTTACAATCAATGATGTTCCTCTCTGACCTAGGAGGAACCAAACGCCAAGTTTGGTTTTTCATAAGTGCACCATACTCTACATTTATGGCATTTTTCCAATTATCATTACCTAGAGCTTCGGTTAGATTTTGAGGCTCACCAGTAGCAGCAAAATTTGCAAATTTAAAGTTCTTGTCATACCTGAATGTTCCATCCTTGTAAACCGTAGGTTTTAAAATACCTTTCTGTGCTCGTGTAGTCATCCGAGAAGATGTTCCGGAGCGCACAGGTTCGGTGGCCACAGAAGATCCCGATCCCGCCACAGCAGAATCGACCTCGTCTGCCGCACACACGGACGATGTTGGATAGCGCACCCATGGACCAGGAGAGGCCGACCCTGGCAAGTCGGCTATCGCCATGTGACTGAGGGCCGTCATGAGATCGCGTCCGCCGTCATTACACCGCGTAGTGGGGGATTCGCGACTGGGTTCGCATCCAGCCGCCTCGTGACAGCCGGTGCGCGGAGACGGAGAACGGTCCGGCCCACCCGACCATCCTGGTGACCCGTGGCAGGCGTCACCCGAGGAGTGGATGTCCCCGGACCCTGGCGGGGGCAGCATCAGAGGATCCGCCTGGGGATCCATTCCCGCATCAGCTCCAGTATCAGCGCGACCAGGCGAATCTGCCTCGTGTCCGCTGCCAGGTGTTTCTTACTGCTGCTGCATAAAATCACAAGCATTTGGAGTGCAGTTTTTTTCACTGTTATCTCCATCAGAAGTAGGGCTATGTAACAAATGATCATCAGCATAATGTTCGTCCCCATGATCGGTTGGATTCAATAACTCCGGATTTCAAATGAGAATTTCTGCCCGAAGACGTGCACCGGTATTTGGGTGAAGTGAGAAGAATGGGAAACGTTTTCATCAAAAACAACATCCATGGAGATATACACTCATCATGTTGGAATATCAAGGCATTTAAAACCTTTGTGAAGATTGCTATATCCAAGAAAGGTGCATTGCTTGGAACGGAATTGAAGTTTGTGCTTGTTATAGGGTCGGAGGTTAGGCCAACAAGCACACCCAAAAATTCTAAGTGAGGAATAATTGGGCTTTTCATGGAACAATCGCTCAAGGGGAGTTTCAAACTTGATAACTTTGCTAGAGAGGCGATTGATCAAATAAGTAGCAGCAATAAACGCTTCATCCCAAAACTTTAAGGGCATTGAGGCTTGGGCAAGAAGAGGCCTACTTCGACGATATGTCGATGTTTTCTTTCTGCTGATGCGCATGGGGACAAGAAACATGATGAGATATTCCTATCTTAGTGAAGAAGGAGTTGAGTTTTTATACTCCCCTCCCCAATCCGTCTGAAGAGCAAGAATTTTGCAATTAAATTGTCGTTCAACAAGGTGCTGAAAGTTATGAAATTCTTGAAAAACTTCAGACTTGTGTTTGATCAAATAGATCCAAGTGAATTTACTGAAATCATCGATGAAACTCACATAGTATTTTTTTTTCTACCTACTGTTTCAACAGCAGGGCCCCAAACATCAGAGAAAATTAAGTTCTAAAGGAAACTTGGATTAACTTATCGACTTTGGATAAGGTAACCGGTGACTTTTACCCTTTTGACAGGCGTCACATACAGACTCATTATTGGAAAAACTAGCACAAGGGAGTTTATTTTGACTAAGAACTCTCCTAACAATGAGAGGAGATGGATGACCTAACCGTCGGTGCCATCTATCCGAAGATATTTTGGTGGCACTGAGCACCTGGTTCTGGATGTTGGATCCCTTGTGCTTGACGGGATAGATACCACATCTACCCCTGCCTCGAAGGAGTACCTTCCTCGTTCCCCGTTCCTTAATAAAAAAAGAATGATGATGAATTTCAACAAACGTATCATTGTCAAGAGCAAGGCGACTAGCAGAGATTGAGCTCTTGCTAGCTTCTGGAACATGAAGGATGTTATTTAGGTAAAGATCATGATTAGGGGTACGAATAGCTGAGTGACCAATATGTTCTATAGCCATACCTGACCCACTAGCAGTGTGGATTTGCTCGTTTCCAGTATAGCGGTCGTGGACGATCAGCTTCTCAAGGTCCCCTGTGATGTGATTGGTGGCACCGCTGTCAAGGTACCAGCTGGTTTCCACCCCGTACTAAGGTGTTGCAAGGTTTGCCTTTCTCTCTTCTCCTCCTTGGCAGGCTTCATCATAGCGTTTCCAGCACTTCCACGTTGGATGGCCCAGTTTGCCACAGATCTGGCACTGGATCCTAGGTGCAGGGGCATTGTTGTTGTAGTTAACGCCACCACCATTGTTGTTGTAGTGGCCACCTCCTCCTTGCCCACCGCGACCGCTAGACTTGATGTAGAGGCAGCCACGGTCACCACCGTTATGAACTAGGATGGGAAGGAGTTTGAAGGTGTCGCCATGGATGATCTCGAGAAGTGCTCTGATGACCATGTAAAAACTAGGGTTGGCTGCGTTAAGCATGATGCCTCTTGGCAGGGACGCCTTCGTGTTAATATAGGCAGAGATATTACAAGATATGTGCAGGTAGTTGGTCAATTATCAACTTGTCCTCTACTCCTATCCAAGCTATACACGGGATAGAGGATATCCTAGCCAACAACCTGCGCCAGAATTTACATGGATACACACGCGACACATTGTCACGTTACACAACTACAACCCTACTCTTTTAACAGGTAGTTCAATGTCACATCCATCTTCATGGAGCTGCCCGGGCTACTAAGACCCTATTCGGCAACCCTCGGTTCATTCACTACGGAGCAGAGCACGGGGAGTGTTGTTCTAGCCGCTCCCCAAATTATAACTGTATTCCACTCTGCTCCTAAGCGGAGTTGCAGGCCGGAGGGACTCCCAACAGGCCCTAAATCATGAGTAAAGTGTAGACCACCTCTATTAAAGAATCACATAGTGGACTTCATTAACCGAACAAAGCTGGAATTCATAGTGTCCAAAACTCAAGATTCTAACCATGCATTACCTGTCACCAAATTCCTACCTAGACATTTTCTTAGATAAAAGATACTACATGTAGTTCAACTTTTTCCTTAAGAATTCAGTAGAGAACTGTCAAAATACACATTGCATACTTCAAAACAAAATAATAATTACACATTTAGCCCGAAAGTTTTAAGTGATGAATCAAATTACTTTTCAAATATCCAAAAATAACAACTAACTTGACCAAGACAGGAAAAAGATTTGTGTCACTTACTCTCATTATGGTTAGTAACTCTACATAGCTTTCGGAGAACAAAAGCGCTGACCCGTTACGATGGCTGCTATTACGGACAATGTCGGCTGAGCTTATATCGACCCCCTTGGTTTCCTTCGTCATTCTGCTCTGTCTTCCCCTTTGGTGATGTCAAATTGCTCGCCCAAGGTGCAGAAAAGAGAAGTGCCACAAGGGAGGTGGCTGGGACTATTCGTTTGGCCATGACATAGTGCAATGTTCCTTGCCATCAAGAAGGGTCCATGAAGAGATCTATCACCAAAGAGCAATATTAATTAGTGTCCGACTCAAATAAGATAAGTACATGCTAGCATGCATCTGTTATATGCAAGACAGACATCCAAATATAGTCCTCCATCGGTTCTAACTCTAGAGCAATGGAAATTTCAATTCTACAGCCGACAAATTCCACACTACTAGAAAAACAGTATCAGTTCCAAATATCCCTGGATTACGGTGGTGGGGAGGTGAGGAGGCGGGGGTGGAGGGGTTTAATAAAAATCTAACTTGTAATAGTATGTTTTTGGTCGAATAAGATTCAGATGCCCAAAACTCAACTTTGGTCTAATAAGTAGAGGGCCAAGACAGTCTCCACAACGCATAAACTCACCCGCAAGCGGCGCGACCGTGGCTTCATCGACTCCATCATCGCAGGTCTTCGCTCTTCGGCTGCCGCTATGTCCCCACCGTCTCCGCCACCACCGCCGGAGCCTGATTAGAGTCGCTTCTTTCTTGTGTTTGAGGCTTGTTTTGGCTGTGCCCCCAGCCGGACCTACTTCATTTTGGTTGAACTTGTACTCGTTGTTGTTGGATGCTTGGTGGTATGCTTTATATAATATAAAGCGGGGGAAACCCTTTTTTCGTGAAACGCGGTACAGATTACGCCATGAGCAGAGCATCATGGTGGCCACCGGGGCACAGGTGAGGATGTTAGTTTTATTGTGTTCCGAATCCCATACAAGTATTGTACTACGGATGGAGTCCTACCGGACTACGGCATGCCAACCGTGCTAGAGGTAGCATGACTACAACTCTGTTTCGTGTCCACCAAGAAAGAGAGTTGTTTGCCCCTTTATATAGTACCAGCTAGTCATAGAATAGAAAGAGAGATCTCCACCAGATTAGCACGTAGAGGGTTTGTCCTCTCGTGTAATGTAATACTCCTCCTAATTATAGTGATACGCCGCCGTGCGTTCCGTGGTTTTCTCCCGCAAGGGTTTCCACGTAAAAATCTGTGTCTCTTGTGTCTCGTTTTAACTCGTTATTATCTAACAAGTGGTATACAGAGCCAAGTTTCAGATACGAGATTAGAGACGAAAGATCAGGGTTCGGCTGTACGCGCCGCAGCCGTCCTGCGATCTCCGGATCGGAGACTGTTTCCGGTGCGGGCTGCTGTACAAGCCGCTACAGCCGCAAGCAGCCAAGACCGACAGGTATTCTGCCGCTGATCAATTTCCTATCCGAGCAGTTCATCGAGAAGGACACAAGTTTCCGCCGCCGAGCCGCCATACGCCGTGTCATATCAATCCGCAGGTTGCCGCTGCTGCGTATATACGTTTGAAGCCCCGAGTACGCAGCGTTCAAATCAGCTGGCGGTTCCACCGAGTTCCGCTGCTCCACGTACAACATCGCCGAGTAGCTGCTGCTGTTTCGCTCAAGTCTCGAGGTGCAAACCTGATTTGATCTAATCTGCTACTAGTACTACTCTACGTGAGGCTAGTACTGCTAGTTTTGTTCTTCGTTCATCTACTACGTCCACTATCTAATACTATCAGAAGCTATTTACTCTGTTCTTTGCTCCGCAAATTAAATTCTGTCAGGAATTTTTCTTCGGCTTGTACTACTTGTGTTCATCGATTTATTACCTTTTCGTTGTTGGATCATGACACAAAGTTTACCCTATGGCAAGTCGAGATGTGAGCGTTGTTGGCACAAGCCGATTATCAGGATGCACTCAGTATTTTTTTTCAAGATGGAGTTTTGGGGATTATGGTCCGTCGGGATAATGGATGCAATATTGCTGCAGTTATTTGAAGGAGGAGGTAATTATTAAGCCTGTTGGTAGCCAGCATATACTCTATTCTCTCCATAGTATTTTGCTGTTATGCATGTGAAGGTTTTGTTTTGATATTCATGTTCGTGATGAGAATCGGTTGAGGTGCAAGAAGGAGATTGATTTGTTTCTGCTAGATACTACAACATTAAGTGCTGTTAAGTTTTAAGTGCAATTCAGTTGTCTTTGCTCTTTTAAGAGGGGTCTATTGCAGAGTTGAAATTCCGTTGCATGTTATGATGGTTCCTTCATCCGACAGTTGTTCTACAAAGACAGTTTATGACCATGTCATGGATTTTCATTAACCACTACAAATCGGCAGTTTTCTGGATGCACGCGATGCCATCCGTACCATATGCTCTTGCTTGAGTATTGTTTGCCGAGGTTTGTGCTTTCTGTTTTGAAGCACGTTCAGATTCCGTGAGATGAGTTCTTCACAATGCGATGTGCACCAAGATGTCGCACTATGAGCTATGCGCTCGTTCAGGTACCACAGGAGATATGATGACTTATGTCATTTGATGATTGAGCAGTTTCAGTTTTTTGACGTCATTGGCACAGACTCAGACTTTTATTGGGAGACCAAGTTTTGTTAGTCGGCTTTGTTGATAGTTGTGCTGTTTTCTGGACGACCTACTGATTGATTTGCTCAATATGACTTCATGAGAAGTTTATCAAGGTTTACTTGTGATGACTTTAGTTGAGGAGTTGATGCTATCTATGATTATTGTAAGGGATTTCGTCTCAAGGTGGAGTGTTATTTTTATTGTGTTCCGAATCCCATACAAGTATTGTATTACGGATGGAGTCCTACCGGACTACGGCTTGCCAACCGTGCTAGACGTAGCATGACTACAACTCTGTTTCGTGTCCACCAAGAAAGAGAGTTGTTTGCCCCTTTATATTGTACCAGCTAGTCATAGAATAGATGAGAGAGATCTCCACCAGATTAACACGTAGAGGGTTTGTCCTCTCATGTAATGTAATACTCCTCCCAATTATAGTGATACGCCGCCGTGCGTTCCGTGGTTTTCTCCCGCAAGGGTTTCCACGTAAAAATACGTGTCTCTTTGTCTCGTTTTATCTCGTTATTATCTAACAGATGAGAGAGGAAACAAGGGGAGAAGCAGGGCACCAGTCCGTGATGAATGAGGCGGCGCCGGTGAAGGGACTGAGGAGCGATCAGATTGGATCAGTGGAGGGACTTGGATGCGCCACCAGAGAGTCTGCTGAGAGATTGGATCGATCAGATTGGTACAAGTTCTGTTCACGTTGGCAAGATCGGGCCGAATCGATCAGAAGCCGACGTGGACCCAAAGTTTAGATGAGCGAGCAACTGGCCACTGGTGGACCCAAAGTTTAGATATTGTCATCAATTGCAAGATTAATTCTGCTTCCTAGTCAAGCCTCAAAAAAAATTCTGCTTCCTTTAGAAAATATTAGTCGTTCTATATATGAGCATAATGACCAACTTAATTAAGATAAAATTATTATTTTTCCGTATATATATAGTCTTCCTTAGACCACAGATTATAAATAACTTGTCCTGGTTGAGTTAATTTTCATTTGTATTCTTGTTATATATCGTTCTTGGACATGGCGGGGCGTCGAGAGGGCGGCTGTGTACGTGTGGTGGAAGATCTCAAGTGTGCACTTTGCTCT
>NC_057810.1:709029194-709047071 GCF_018294505.1 Triticum aestivum | reverse complement strand
CCTTCTCATCGGCAACTTCTTTTCTACTATCTATGATATGCTATAAGTGTCGGGGCAGCTCGCAGGCGGTAAACTGGAGCTTGAATGCATTCATGAGTAGTTTTTAAGAAAATTGGAACTTCGAATTACAAATTCTCAAACTTGAGCATGGTAAGTTGGAGACTATCAGGTCTAGTTGCTTCTTAGGAGTTAGGTGTATGTCGGAAGGTTGATTAACTTAACCCGTATCATTTCGCTAATAGCTTTGTGCTGCGCATAGCAGTCCAGTGTATCTCGATTCTCGAGAAAACTAATACCATAGTGGATCCAAAGGCACAAACATAAGTTAACGGCAAACGGAACTCGCTTCACCAAACCAACAACAAGGGCAACAAACCAGACAGCAAACAAGCATGCCTACACAAATCTACATAAAGCCATAATCCCATGACGCAATACGGGTCAAGAATACGCAACAAACCATTAGTCACACATGGCTATGTCCCCTTGCAAGCAGGCAGTTACCACAGAGAGAGTGCTTACTACGAGAGTGCACATGCATTAGCTAATAAACGAAGCAGTGGATGGCCATTACTCCCTCACATTTTCCGAATGACATACCCTTTTATGACCAGTGGATGGTCATTACCTGCCCACATTTTCCAAATGATATACCCTTTTATGACCGAAGGAGCACTCGACAAGGAAATACCCAGTATGTATGTCACATCAAGCAGTTTAGCTAGCCTTCCAGTCCACACAACCTCACACCTGAAAAAAAGAAAAAGAAAAGGAAATTAAGGCATTACATCATATAAAATCTTTTTGTAATAATATGATGAAAGTAGTTTGAAGCTTATACCTGAAGTCTGTTAATTCTCTTGTCACATCGTCATAACGTGCTCGCTGAATCAGGTACCAGTCTCTAGCATGCTACAATTTAGTAACATAGTAAAAGAAGATGAGAAGGAAATACCCGGTGCAAAGATTTAGCTTTGTTATCCTTACATGTCATGTAGTAGGATATAGGGGCACCGAAATATCAGAAAATTAAGAGTATTTGCGGTGCTATAAGCTCTCGAAACCATTACTCTTGAATATGCGGGGGGCAAAACTTTTGGTCTCGGCGAAGGACATAGTAGATTCAGTGTTGCCTAAGAGCATCTCCAACACATGCGTTAAACAAGCCGCGCACCGGATAAAATGGCTATATTAGCGTGCGCACGACCGAAAGTAGCGCTCCAGCAGCCGCGCTATAACCCCGCTGGGGAAAACTGTATCGTGTGCTGGGTATTTGGTGCACCCGCTCGCTGCAGGTGGGGCCGCCGGATTGGGAGCCGTGTTTTCATGCATCTGTACAACCTCTTCGTCGCTCCCACGTGCAAAAAGATTGTTTTGGCGTTGTAAAAGAATTATACCAGGCGAAATGCGCCGGTTGGATCCCGCAAAAAAAAAAGTGCGCCTGTTGGAGATGTTCTAAGAGATTACCGATCTATTGGTCGTTTTGCAGGCATACAGACGGAAGCTCTAGCACTACGTACTCCAACCAGTGATTTGCTTGAGCGAGCGAGCGCCGTGAGAAGGAGAGAAAGAGCATACCTTGATGGAGGAGAATGCCAAGGAGGAGGAGGTGTGAGGGAGGGGCCGAGAACCGGACGTCGGCGAAACGCGAGGGGCCGGCGTGAGCCGGGCAGCGGCTGTAGCGGGGATTCGCATCTTCGTAGCCAGGCTGCGTAGCGCCATGGTTACTTGGTGAGGCAGGGTGGGCGAGACCGATCGAGGACGAGGCCATGGTTTGGGATTGGCTTGCCTTCGGTTTCCTCTTAATTTGGTCTCTTTTTGCACGTCCCGTTCTCGTACGTACGGGATGTCTGGATGGAACACGAGCATCATAGTACGTGTTTGGGATTGGTCTCTTTCTCTCTCTCTTTTGGCAAGGCTGAGGAGACGCAAGGGAAAGAGGAAGCCAATCCCAATCCCAAACACTAGCCACGTCCTGTTCGAGGTCGATCTCGCCGCATGAACTATGGCGGCAGCGGCGCTACGCAGGCTGGCGACCAAGTTCCGGAACCCCAGGGCTGCTGCCCATCGGTTTCCAAAGGTTTGTCACGTCCGTCTCCCACACCCAACTCAAGTGAATTACTAGTCCATCGTCGGAGTATGCAGCGCCAGACATCCATCGTCGGAATAAGGACACCGTTGACCAATCAATCGGTCGGTAGTCTCTTCGATCCCGCAACTTCGTATCTGGATCATTCAACCGACGGAGATCAAAACTTTCGCCCTTGCAAATTTAGGTCCTGTTGATGTTCGATCATGTTGCTTCTGCTTTTGTTATGCAGCAATTTCTAATACTTTGTGCGAGGTACTTGTAGGATTATGTTCTTTTAATCCTCCGCCGATGTATCTCCCATTGTGGTCGATCCTTTCGGCTTGCATTCTTTGCATATTAGCACTTGTTTATCTGAATTAGTTGTCTTTGCCTTTGCATACTCATGGTTTTCATGTGACACTGGCTGTTACGAGTTGCACGTCGATACATATGCGAGTTGTTAATTTACTTTATTACTAAGTGATATTCTTTTCGTGAAATGTGGCTATTAAATATCGTTCTAACTTGACAACGATTTTATTGCCATGAAAATGTTTCTCGTTTTGGAACTAAAACCACAACACCTAATATGAATCAAAGGGACTAGATAAATATTTGGATTCAAATCAGAACAACGTAAAGGTGACTTGTTGAACTAGCTAGTTTGGTGCATATTAGGTATTTGAACTGAATTGGCGTCATGATTCAGTGCAACATTGCAAGTTGTTAGCTCATCTGATTTGACAACGATGAGATATGGGCTCTACATAAGGAGACAACATAAAGAGACCGATGAGGTCCGACGAGGTTAAAGTTAGCTAACTTGGGTTGGCAAGTTATGGTGGCCACATCCCTAGTTATCTCGTCTTTCACAATGGATTTGTTGTTTGTTTGGCACACATCTAATATTGGGGTGTTGTATGCTCAGTGCTCTATCCAGAGTTGGAATATTAGCGTCCTTGGAACTTATCCAAACTAATCCTTTTCAGATTTAGATGTATCTCGTTTAATATATAGTTTTGCCTCAGCCTTGTTTTGTTCTGCTTTATATTTTGCAGGACGAGCTTGAAAATGCTCTTCTTTTGAAAAACAATATTGAATCTGCTAAAGCCGCTGATCTTAACTCCAGTGCAGACTTGTTAGCTAAACATTGTTGGGAAGCTGAACAAACCATCAGGTAAATAACGCTTTGCGGATTATTCTAGTTTGATTCAGCTGGCATGCATGATGTTTAATTAAGTAGTCCAGGATGTTAAATAAAAAGTTATCTCATGTTGTTTCTTTATTCATTTTTAAGCCACTTTCACAAAAGGCACGAGCAAGTTGTGGAAAGGGCCCGTAAGACTACAGTGGGGGTTGTCTGTGCTGCTGTTGTGGTTGGTTCCCTTGATCGTTTGACGACATGGTACTGGTTTCCTGAAGATGAATGCTGAGCTTCTGGAGGGTCAAGTTGAAGTTACAGATGAATGACCGCTGTCAGCATGTCGCATGAAAAAAATGGGTTCATCACCTCTATGCTAATTTAGTTGCCTTCTATGACGATATGTGTATGTATTATGTGCTCCAGTATGTAGAAGCAGTCTCTATGACATTTGCACGCACTTCTTCAAGTTCTAAGTGTTATGCAGCTTTTATAAAACAAAAAAATCTGCTGGCATATGTGCTTTTCCTAGCAGATGGCTGGCTGCAGTATTTCATGGATGATATATGCGATTGAGGTCTTGAGAACATTTAGCATGCTGGCATCAGTTGGGCTCAGAGAGACGATTTATGGCTCGTGTATTCCATCAAGATTCCTGTAACCCTGGTGCAAATCAAGGTTGGGGATGGGGCCAACGTGCTGTTTTGGACGGACAGGTGGATCGACGGGCCTGCGTAACAAGGTTTCATCTCTTCCAGGATGGTTCAGCAGGGCCTACTTAACTACAGATGGGTGACAGATACTGCGGCGCTTCCCACCATGCCAGAACAGCTACAGTTGACAGACTGGCGAGCAATCCCAGAGATTCAGAGCATTAAGAATCGCGGAGATTCAGATAATTGAGAATACACCAGATTCCTTTGTTTGGTCCTGCTCGGCTTGGGGTCAGTACATCGCTAGTTCTGTATATTGGTTACTCAATTAGGGGCGGCTCTGTTTTCCAACCGTGTCTTGCATAGTGGAAGCGTTGGGCACCCCTAAAACGCAAGTTGTAAGAGCATCTTCAACGGACGCGCGCGCGGTGTAAACGGGGGCTTTAGCGCGCGCGCCAACTTTTCGCGCGCTCCAACGGGGATGGGAAACTACCGCGTGCTGGAAGTGATAGAGCGCGCGGGAGATAGCGGCAGCTCGCGCGGTAGATTTGTATAAAATGCGGCACTCGTCACGCGCTCCACCACACTGCCACGCGCCCTTTCCCTCGCCACCTCGCCGCTTCCAGCAACCCGCCACCCACCACCGCGCCACCATGCCGCCGCGCCGCCGGGGATCTTCGGGCTACCGCGGCATCCGCGAGCGCCCCAACGGCTGGTACTCCGCCGAGATCCAGTACGGCGACGTCCGGCTCGGCCTCGGCTCGTTCTGGACCGCGCATGAGGCGGCCCGCGCGTACGACGCGGCGGCGTGGCGCCTAGAGAGGCCCCCGTCGCAGATAAACTTCAGGGACGTCCACACGCGCGAACATGCGCAAGCCGTTGCCCCTCCACCTCGTCTGATCACGGACCAGGACCGTGCGGACCACATTCGGCTGCAGCGCCGCCTCCTCGTCGCCAAGGAGGACGAGCGAGCCATGGCGGAGTGGCGCCGGTGCCACCCGGAGGACGTCGCCAACGAGCGCGCCTATTGGGCGGAGAGGACGGCAAGGCGCTGCGCGGAGCGGGTGGACCGGCGTCGGCGGAAGGCATTGGCGATATCGCAGCGCGATATCGTTGAAGCAGGTGGGAGGTCCATCTTCACGTCAGACGATGAACGTTGGGAGGACATATGGATCGATACCTCGGACAACACCTCCGAGGATGAGGATGATGATGAGGACTCGGAGTAGTTCTAACTGCATCGTAGTTTTACCTAGTTGCACCGTAGTTTAATTTTATGTAGTTGTACCGTTGTTCGGTTTTATCTATCTATGCTATGAACTTGTTTTACCTATTTGTATCGTCTATGCTATGAACTATGTAAAATATATTTGTACCTTTTTTAATATCTATGTGAAATTTATTTTGTGTCCAAAATGCAACAAATATGGACTTGCGTGCACTGCATTTTAGCACGCGCTGTATTTTAGCGCGGCTACTGGAGCCAGCGTTGTGCGCCGCGCCAAACCTAGCGATGGGCGCGCGGCAAACTAATTTTTAGCGCGCCGCGCGTTGCGCGGCTATTGGAGATGCTCTAAGGACACCCAGGATCAACAACAAGTCTAACTAACTAGACGACCTGAGGCCCTCATGTCGCCCCACAAGCGACTCGGGGGCGACTAGGATTCCATGGCGCCGCCACCCCTCCACCCCCTTCCTTCCCTCGGCGCCACAGGACACAGCAGCCAGGAAAGCCCAAGCGAGCGCTGGGGAAGGTGGCGGCAGGGATCTTGGCGCTCCGCCCACTCTTGGAGGCATGCGGTTCCTTGGGTGGAGGACCCAGCCGGCGAGGTGGCATCGTCGTGCGGCAGGCGACATTTGTATGGCGGGGAGAGGAGGGCTAGCCAGTGTGCTCAGTCGCACGGGCGGCAGGTCGATTGTGGAGTCCGACCGCGATGCAGAGTTCTTCTGCGTCAGATCTGGAGGTTCAAATCCCTTCTTTCCTGCTACCTCTCTCTCACCATACCTTGGCTCGCGCATTTGCCGGCTCCAGTGGTGGTGGGTGCTCGTGGTCTGCTTGGCCCCCCAGGAAAACCTTGGCTGGTCGGGCCAGCCCGGCGGTGGAGATGCCCAAGGACGTTGTTTTCCTCCATGGGGTCACAGTTGAGGTCCCCAACTCACCACCCCGACTACCTACCTGGGTGAAAACCCTCAATCCACTTCGGATTTGGCAGTGGTGGCGTCGTGCGCATCGTGACCTTCCTAGAGGCGTTGTCAGGGGCGAAGGTGCTCGGTTGGGAGGTTATGCAGGTGAGGTTATGCGGCGCGTCGGCGCCCTCTCCCTCGCGTCAACCTTGCCGCCGGGGAGCATCACCGCCCTAGGTGCCCTTCCGAGTATAGTGCCATTTACGACTCGAGGTTGCGCACACGGAGGTTCAGGGCGGGGCAGGGGAATTCACCGTGCCCGCACCGCACGGCATCAGGACGGATGGAAGCTCCCGGTCACAAAAACGAACGACAAGCTGCTCTCTCCTAGGATTGACTTTAATCGTTCCAGGTGCACTGCGGCTTACCTCCTCTCTTACCCTTTATTCTTTCTTCATTCCGCATCTTTTTATTTCTGATTGATGGACATACAACTTGACCTTTAAATATTTTTTCAGTAATCAACTAAGAAAAAAAATACAATTTATCATGTTTTGCTATTTACCCCGATCATCCTTTATGTGAACAGAGGTGAAGGGAGCAGAGCATTGGTGGTGATGATGGAGGAGGATGGCAGAACAATAGTCTTTTTGGAGCTAGGTATACGACGTGCTAATTAATCATTATAGCAAAGAGTAGATGAGGTCGTTCAGCAATGGTATAACCTGACATTGAGTGAAGTTTGATAATACATAGGTGATATTATGTTCAAAATTCTAGAATTTGTTTTATCCATGGATCATCCATTGTTCAAAATTTTAGATTTGTTTTATTCGTGGATCATCCGTTTAGAAATTATTTTTATACCAACTCCCCACCCACACCCGCCCTCCACCTCCCCCGCGCGCGCGTCGCCCTCCTCACGGGCTACTCAGGAGGCGACGCCACCCCCTCGAGCACCCCTTCCCCCCTGCAGCCGCCGGCGCCCCCCGCCATGCCCGGCGGACCCGGTGGCAGCGGGACCTTTCTCCCCAGCGGCTTCCCCCCTCAAGCGTGGGGGCTCAACGAGGCTGACGGAGCAGAGCTTCTTCGGGCCTAGGGTTTCATGACGACGACCGCAGATCCAGAGGGGCGGGCCTCTGGACCTGGCGTTGTGAGCACCCGAGCGGCATGGCGCAACCCTGTGAGGGCGTGTCGGTAGCTTCTTGGCTATGCCCCGGCGGATCCTGGCGGCGGAGGCTGCGGGCCGATGCGTCGGTGGCCATGGTCGACTGCGGGGAGGTGCAGGTAGCAGATCCTTGTGACAAAGCCACTAGCCCTGCTCAACGTGTTCCCCTGCGGTGGCTGGCCTGGTTTGGCAACCATCCGGCGGTTGTTGCACCAAGTTGCCGGTACTCCCCTACTTTGATGGTGACGATACGTGGCTTCCCTCACAGTGCTGGTGGTCCACTCCGGCGATCTTCTTTCGCATCTCTTGTCTGCCCTTGCTTCGGTGGTCTTGGGGGGTCTGTGGTCTTGGGTCGGGGCGAAATCCCTGCGCGACGATGGTCAGTGCTGACAACGGCAACACTGAGGGTGCCGTTACCTCCATGGAGGCGCTGGCAAGTCCCCCCTCCTCCTCCTCACCCCCCCCCCCTCCTTGAGCACCAGGGGAAACACTTAGTCTAGTTAATTGGACAAGGCTGCGGCAGTGTCTCAGCATCGTCCACTTCTTGAAGGCGCTGCTTCGGTTGCAGTTGGAGTCCCCGATGCAACAGCTGGATATGGTGGCCTCCCTAGTCTTTCTGACGAGGCTTGCTGGCGATGCATTGGTGTGATGTGGGCTGCATCATAGGGCATGTGGCGTCTGGTATGTAATGTATGCCGGTACCGGCGTGTCCAAGACGATGGCTTCGCCGGTGGGTCCTGCCATTCGTCTGCCGATTCTCCTAGGCACATGGATGGAAGGTATGCTGGCCCGGGCAGCCCTGGAGATGTGGGGTGTGTTTGAATCACAACCAATGCTTGCCATGCCAATAAATTGGCTGACCCATGAATTTTGGGAGTCGTTTGGACTGAAGCCAAAATTTTGGCTCGCCCTAGGCGCCCGGCACCCGCCTGTGTAATTCACCAACTCGCGGGCGAGCCAAGGGCGAGAAAAACGTTCGCCAAAATTTTGGCGTCCTAACTTCCCATCCTTTCCTCTGTGGGTCCCATGATTATTTTATTATTCTGCATGCAGTTTGTTACTAGGAGTAGTTCCGATTGTTATATGGCTCTTAATTACAGAGTAATTAATAGTGGGCCTCGTCACTTAAGGATGCATGCAATCCCGTTTCAATAGAAATGTTTGACCTTTCCTTTTGCGTTTTTTTTTCACGACGACTTTTATCCTTGTTGATTGCATCTTCGCATTTTTCTATCAAATATGTGTATAAGTATTTGCAGTGTTACAATGGGCCAAACTGGCAGTTGGTTGCAATCCAAACAAGACATTTATTTTGCCAAAATTTTGGACGGGGCAATGGCCACAAACCAAACATCAACAAGCTACCAAAATTTTGGTCATGCCCACACATTGGTCATACCAATTATTTGGTGGGGCTAGTTGGCGCTCAAACCAAACACACCCGTGGTCTTCTTTTGGAGGCCCGTGGCAATGGCTGGATGCGGCCTTGACGCTCTGAGTCTAGCTGCCTCGACATTCATGGTTGGAGGCTGGACAAGGTGAGACCTTCCGCCGTTGATGTTTGTAGTTGGTGGCACCTCCTCACCTCCTCATTTGGTGAGGACGGTGGTGTGTGTACGTGTGTCCCTCCTGCTGGGAGGTTGTACATGTACCTCTTCTTCCTGTTCAATGAAATGAAACACATTTTTTTTTTGCTTTTTCTCAGAAAAATATATATCCAAAGGACAGTGGAAACTTTAATTACTCATACATCAGCAAAATTCTTATGGTTGCATACAATGCACTTCCTATCACAGAGCTTGAGAAATGAATTGGAACTAATGCCCTCATGTCAGGTTAATTTATACAGACTTCTATCTTTGCTTCTTCTCTATTTTTAGTGCTCCTTGAGGTTGACTGCCGTTTTATGATTTCCTTTATCTCTACAGATGTCGTTGGGTTAAGCACTACTATAGCAAACATTATACCGCCTACTAGTGTTGCTCGGGAACAAAGGCGTAAAAAAATTGAATCGTAAGGACAAGTTGCGGCATCTGAAGACCTAAAGCTACGCTCTAATACCATGTTAGGAAAGCAACTTATTTCTGTTGAAGGCCGAAGGGGCACATATATTACTTCCTAACAAAATCCACATCGCAGATGACTATCAGGTACTTCTTCTGTAACACTTATCCTGTCTATCTCATCTAATGATCATCTTTTTTTAGACCAAAGGAGCCTCTAGGCCCCCATTTTCGAGCATTGAAGGTCGGACGGACAGACCCCCGTGTTTCTCCCGCATCGGGCGACTCGGGCAGGCCGCTACCTTAGCCGCCACCGAGCCCTGATCTACTCCCTCCCCTTCTCCCGTTGCTGCCGCGTGACGCTGCCAGGCTAAGCCCGGGGGCAGATGGCAGTGGTGGGGGTCTCTCATCTCCCATGACTTGGGATGGGGCGCGGCCCCGGCGTGTGGAGGCACGGCTGGTCGGGTCTTGCGGCACAGTGGCCGGCGACATGGAGGGCATGGTCGATGGATCTATTGTATGTGTGGTCTGGCTTCCGGTCAGATCTGATATACCTGGTGCAGCCTGCTCCATGCGCGATGGTGGTGATCGATGGCGGTCCTGTGCACACGAGGCTGGATGGAGGTCCCTCGAGCGGATCCGGGTGAACCCTGCTCTTGGCTCATTGCCAAGGCCGGTGATGGTGGCCTTTTCTGTATTGTCCCCTTCTTGAAGGCATCGTCATGGAGAAGCTCTAGACCCCTATCCGCCACCTTCGGGGGAAACCCTAGACCGATTTATCATATATCGGCGTCGCTCTTGTGTCGTATCCCTCTTCGGGGCGTAATTCTTGGAGGTATGCGTAGGTTTGAGGGATCAGTGGACGAGATCTGCGGTGGAGCGGTGTTCCATGTGACGCATTGACGACGTGGAGTCTTAGCGGCGTGGCATGGCAGGGCCTTAGCGATAGATGTGTGATGGTGGACGTGTGTAGGGAGGAGGTGCTGTCTGGCACCATAGTGGCGTCGACAGCAGGCCTGGCAAGGTTGACGCGTCAGCATTTGCTCTGAAGATGGATCAATAGAAGACGGTGGCAACGACCTATGAGAGTGAGTGGGACCGGTTTGTGCTCCAGACCTGGAAGGTCGCTTGGTTGGGGGCTCCGGCTTTAGATGTTAGGCTTAGGTGAGAGGTCTGGGTATTGGGCTCACACTTTCTGCACCCCTTCATCAATGGATAGGAATAGCGACAGATGTTGCCAAGATGGCGGCTTCAGACATATTGATGCATTACTTTGTAATGTCTTTGTGAATAATTAATAAAGTGGTTGCATGCATCTTCCAGATGCAGAGGCCGGGGGTCATCCTCCTTTTCAAAAAAAAGCCCCCATTTTCAATTAAGAAAACAGAGTAGGAGCAAAACCAGCCATACACCCCCAAGGCACACAACTGCCTACATCAGGGGTGCTAATCTAGAAGAAAAAGAGACTTAACTAGGGGAGATACAACCCCCTCTCACACCCAGCAACTACATGCTACAGGAGCATCAAACACTACAGGAGCACCCAGCAACTCCACTCATGTAACGGCTATCCTGTCTATCTCATCTAATGATAATAAACCCAAATGATTATATGGTTTTCCCAGGAAGCAAGCAACCATGACGCTTTGGGGAAAATTTGCAGAAACATTTGATGCTGACACATTGCGGAATCGATCAAATAAGGAACCTGTTTTCGTTCTCTTTCTTGGGGTAATGGTCGACCAGTATGCAGGTACTGACATACTGTTGTTTATTACATGGTTGAAACCTATTTCATGATTTGAGACTAATTGATTTATTGTACACCACAGGTACTATAGCTTTCAAGAACACTTCATCAATAGAGTGACACATTAATGTTGCAATCCCCGAGATGAAAGGCTGAAAGCTATACTAGAAAGGTATTTTGCATGATGCAAATCATGTTATCATTATTTTGTTGTGCTTAGTGAGTGTACTTCCAATCAATATGACTTTATAGGATTGGTGCAAGGTTTTAGCAAACCGAATTGCGGGACACAGCAGAAGCCGGCATCAGGCAAGTGAATGAGCTATTGAGGATTTAGCTGCTATAGAACCAACCAATATCATGGTATTAGACTGTTTATTTATCTGCATGCTTATTTCCAAACTATTCTGTATTCCCGCAAAATTTAGTACTATTGCTATCATAAACAAATTTCAAATCACATTAGTAGACATCCTCTTTGACAGTTTGAAGTCAATACCTATAAATTTAGCTATTCCCTCCGATCCATATTAGTTGTCGCTCAAACATATCATGGAAAATAAACAATTGAACACGGCATAATTTATGCAGGTGCAAATTATCAGTTCATGCGATTGACTTGGACCCCAACGAGGAGGATAATCCAGCATTTGCAGAATTTGCTTTACTTGGAGATCAGGGCGATATCGCCATTGGAAAGGAGGCAGACCATGCTGTTGCCCATTCAGCAGGACGAGCTGGATATGTGCTGGCTCAAATATTGAACCTTCCTGGCAAGAAATCTATCATAACCATCACTCCAAACAGCAGATCGCTGGACGCCGAGTTCCACTATTTTCAAGTACAATCAACAAAACATATACAAAATAGAGCACTGTTGGACACTGACTAGCAAGTCATCGACAGAGGATGTGGGCAGTCATCTTCTTAGACCCCACCGCCACATGAACTGCTTGGAAGCGGTTCACATCCATGCGGCCTCCTCGTCTGTCGATCAGATTCAGCACAAAGATGCACCAGCCAATCCGGACAGAACAAGGTACAAAATATTAGACCATGCATATGTATAGCTTTCTTACACAAAACTATGACAGCAATTGAATAATTAGTAACATCATATGTGTTTACAGATTATTTCCAGCCACCGGATCCTGCTGTTGCAAGACAGAAAATGGCAGCAGAAGGCGGCCCATCAGCTGGAATCAAACCAAAGTGGAGGTTATTCTAAAACTGGTTATAGCAAGCTAACACTTGCTGCACTGTATTTTCAAGAAACGACGAGAAGATGAGTTACACATTTCCTTATCATGTTATGATATATATTATTTGCGTATTTGTTCCCCATCCCTACTAATTTGATTTATGTTGATTTGTTTCCGCGGTTTAGGATGAATGCCCAGGGACCATCTTCTTTCCTTAAGGTGTAGGCTGTATTCCTGCCAGCTATAGTTGCTTATAGATTATTGTAAACTTAAGGAAGATATGATATACTGAACGGCATCAAGTAAGATTTGCTTCCATTTTTAAGTTGTAGTAATTTATGCAAAGTTCCTTCCAGTAATTAGAATTACATTTCCTCTTATGTTGAATTGCATTATTGGGTACACTATATATCACTTCATGCCATAATTTCTGCTTGTCAGCACAAACTAGCTGCAGCTAGCACTCTTTTAAAAAAATCCGGCTAAATTTGACACTCCTGGTTTCTTTGCAGTTATGTTAATAAACTGAACACTGTTGTAGGATTTCAGAATCTGATAAGAACAAAATCTGATGCATGTGATGATATATCAGGAAAGAGACATGCATGGTAGAAGTTGTGAGAAATTTCATTTTTCAGGGAGATGTTTACCCTATAGTAGGACTTCTTATGAGTATTTTCTTACTGTGCCAATCATGTCGAGGAACCGGTGTTATCTCTGCTAGATGAACCAAATACGAACTTATGTTCTGTTGAACATTATAGTTCTAAAGGGATTCAGAATTCGACAAAGTACTATTTGTCATGATCTTCTTAGTAGTTTTTTTCATTTGTAGTTCTAAAGGGATAGGGATTCATGTTGTGGTTTTGTTAAGATTTTGGGGGGCCTAGTTTTAGCAATAATCTCCCATTTGTTTAGGGTCATTCGGTATGCCGATCCCGAACCCTAGCCTCGTTCTCGATTGGTCGTGGCTATGGCATGTCAACTAAGATGATGGATGTTACTGTTGAGCACACTAAAACAACATATATTCCAGTGACAAGGTTCATTTTTAATATATAGAATTCCACAGTTAAATTGTCACCGTTCGGGCAAAGGGGAATCACTGCACCCGAGCCGCGTGATCCCGATGAAGGGTACGATTTGGGATTCATGAGGATTCAATGGAGACCCCGACCCCGATGAGGGGTAGGATTTGGGATTCTTGATTCTTCTCTGTAGGCTCATTGAGGAGTGGAGGCAAATGTTGATGGTGCTCTGGACAAGCGCTTGTGTTGTGGTCGCAGAGGTGCTATCATGCATGATCACCATGGCAAGTTCCTTGTCGGGGCTTGTCATTTTTTCCCTACCACTAGCTCCCCCGAGCTGGCCGAACTATTAGTGTATTTCACTCTTCTTTCAAAATCAATGTAGGCGGCAGTTTTGCCAATGCACTCAACTGCAGCGATGCACGGTTGTAATCGGCAGACGAAGGAAGTCACTTGTCGCTTTGGCTCAGGACATAGGCATAAGGAAGCCTGTTACTGCATGTGACTGCAAGCCGGAGGTGCAAGACATCAGCAGACTCACTCGAGTAACAAAGCATGATTTCACTCGACAACACAAGGAAACACTACACGACATTGTGGAGAAATACGGTAAATTTCTAATAAGTTCAAGACTTCCAAGGAAGTCAACAGGAAGGAAATGCACTAAAAAAGAAAAGATATACTTTGATATAAGAAAATTGGAACCTTGATGTGCACATTCTCAAACTTGAGTAACAGGTGAGTTTCAAAATTTCAGGCCAGGCACTTCCTGCTTATGTTGGAATGCTTATAATCTTAAGCCATATGATTTCGCTAATATCTTAGCTCTGCACAGAGCAAAGTTGGCGCTGCACATAGCAGCCCAGTGTACATAAATCAGGGCCAACAAAGCGCACCTGGAGAAACCCAACACCACTCAGAAACAGTAGCTCCATAGGGACAGACATAAGTTAACGGCAAACAAGTGCAAGAAACCATTACAGCAAACAACTACGCTTGCACAAATCTACATAAAGCCATAATCACGAGGTTATCCGCGACGCAATGCGGGTCAAGACACAGACGCAACAAGCCATTATTCCCATATGGTTATCTGCTCTTGCAAGTCAGGCAGTTAACACAAAGAGAGTGCTGAACTACGAGTTCACATGCATCAGCAGTAATAAGCGAAGCAGTGGATGGCTGCTACCCCCTCACATTCTCCGAATGGCAATCCCTTTTAAGACCAAAGGGCCAACGATAAAAGGCATACCCAGCACGTATACCACATTAAGCAGCTTAGCTAGCCTTTCAGTCCACACAACCTCACGGCTGCCAAAAAGAACAAGGAATTGAGGCATTACATATCATATTCAACCTTTTGAGCACTAATATCAAAATGAAAGTTGTTGAAGCTTATACCTGTAGTTTTTTAACTCTCTTGTCACACTGTCATAACGTTCTCGCTGAAGCAGGTACCAGTCTCTAGCGCTCTACAATTTTAACAACAAAGTAAGAGAAAGCTGAGAAGGCAATATCCGGTGCAAGAGTTAGCCTTGTTATCCTTACATGTCCTGTAAGGATACAGGGGAACAAAAATATCATGAGGCAAGAGTATTTGCAGCACCATAAGCTCTTGAAATCATTACACATGATTAATACACATATTTGCCAAGCATTAATGACTGCTAGTACCCTAATTTCAGAGCTTACAAAACTTACACGTATAATTTGCCATCATCCCAAAATCAAGTGGTCAATCCTCTGATTAACGCTTTTAAGTCAGAACAAATACCTATGTGTCTCTTGTGCAAATCCATGAATAACTAAAATATATGAGAAAGTCATGCTGGTAGTTGACAAATTCTGAGCACCAGCCTCATGCAAGGTAAACGATCAACGTTTTCATGACAATACAAATGGTTTTCATGTTAAAATGTGCTGTAAAATCCCGTCAATCTCGTGCAGAGGGAAAAGGGGGAAATTTTCATGACAATACAAATTGTTGTCAAGTTAGAATTATCTATAACAGCCACATCTCTTTAAAAATACTGCTAACAAGGATAGTCACTAAACAACTTGCATGTGCATCTATGCATAATTTGTAACAGTGAAAGCATGGCGACCACGAAAACCATGCGTTTGTAAAGGGTAAGACCACCAATTCAGATGAACAAGTGCATAGAAGGTAAGAAGCATGTAGCAAATATCAACTGCAATGGGAGATTACTGACAAGCCTCCTACAGTTGACAGCATCCCTTTCTTCTTGCAAATAGGCTCATGGACGGGGGAGCTAAAGCACAGACATAATCCCTCCAGCCCGGTTTATACGTACTATTAATCTTGTCTCAAGTTGACCAAGTTTATACAAAAAAATCAATACACACATTACCCAATAAATATATTATGAACAAATATGCAATTGATGATAAACCTAGTTGAATGGTTTGGTAGTGCAAAATCATATTCAAAATCATAGATTCACCCCTTAAAAAGGATTAATTTGCATTCAAAATTCATTAGCTAGCAATGCAGGTATGCGGCCTTTGCACCAAGGGCGTGCCTTTGGAAACTATGTAACACCAATACAGTTTATAAACTGCTCAACGAAACAAGTAGCAACGCAGCAACAAGAGTTGGTCACGGCGAAGGGTCTAGATCCGGAGCCGAGGAAACCAAAGAAATTATTGGTCTATTTCGTCGATTTGCAGGCATACATGATCATCACACGCAGGGGGAAGCTCTAGCACTGCCTACTCCAGCCAGTGGTTTGCCTGAGTGAGCGCGGTGTGCAGGGGGAGAAGGGGCATACCTTACTGGAGGAGGAGGAGAAAGGGAGGGCCCGACTGCCGGACGCCAGCGAAACACGAGGGGCCGACGGGAGCCGGGCGGCGGCGGCGGCGGGGACTCGCATCCTCGCGGCCAGGCTGCGTAGCGCCATGGTGAACCGGGGTGGGCGAGGATCGAGGCTAGGGTTTGGGGCTCGTCTTCTCTTCTCTTCTCGCTGGAGATGGAGGCTTCCCTCTTTCCCTTGCGGCTCTCATCCTCTAGTCATGCTGTCTCCTCCACAAAACGGGCCCCCTCGTGGGCCGGGCCGGGCTGAATCACACACGCCACATGGAGCCGAAAATCGTGGACCAGCTGAACTCGCGAGCGTCAAAACGACGCTGACCCAAGCAAATGAAATGTTTTGCTAAAAATGCTAAATAAAAAATGAAATGAGAGATTATTATTGCAACTAGTGCGGTTCAATTTCGCACTGTAACCAGGAAGCAAATGAGGTTGCTCATAGTTTAGCGAAATTTGCATATGATAGCAATAGTTCTTGTAATTGGGCTGATGAACCCCCGGACTTCCTGGATAATGTTCTTGCAAACGATGTAACCTTTTTACCAAATCGATACAACAAGCCATGATGACATTCCTGAAAAAAAGTCTTACATCTCCTATCTGCTTGCTATGGTGATCACGCATGATCGCACCACCGCCACCCCAACATAAGCGCTTGTCGGGAGAACCATTAGCATTTGCCTTCACCTATCCCGCCTCTGCCTTTTCCCATTGCTCGCCACTAGTTCCTCTACATGTCCTTGACCCCCACGTTCTCATGAGTAGCTTGCCGCTCCTCGATGACCCTACAGAGTGCAACTCGGGTGTAGTGCTTCCTTTGCTCGGACAGTGACAATTTAACTGTGGAATTGTATATATTAAAAATGAACATTGTCACTATGAATATATGTTGTTTTATCATTCTCAATAGTAACCTCCGTCATCTTAGTGGACATGCCATAGCCACGACCAATTGAGGACGAGGCTAGGGTTTGCGATCAGCTTTTCTTTTGTTCTCTCTTTCAATGGAGCCTTCATCTTCTCGTTGCAGATACCCTCGTCTTATACGTCTTCCTAATCATGTTGTCTGCTCCACAAAACACAAGCCCTCGTTGGTTGTACTGGGCCGAGCTGGATCACCCATATCGCATGAAGACTAAATCTGTGACACTATCTCTATCCCAAAAATGTTACCAAAAGCACAAGGGAACCTACCATCATTGTGCCACCATAAATCATGCTGACAATGGATAACATCATTAAAAACAAAAAATGGAGTGTATGCATGGCTACATGTTTTTAGAATTGCTCTACAACTTCACTTGTATATTTTAGAGCATGGTCAAAGTAAAAAACACTTTAAACTCTTCGTTGCTCACTTATATATTTTGGAGAGTTGGAATTGCAATTGGTTTGTGAATTGATTTGCATATGGCATGGCACTAAAATATTTGTACTTAAATGATAATAAGTATGTATAAGTGGCATGATAAAAAAATCATGAACTCTAGAAGTTTAAATGAGAACTGGATTTTTTGCAATTGTTTCGAGATAATTTGATAACAATAGATTGGCATTGTGATAGATGAACCTAACTGGAAGTGGTTAGTGTGCTAAAGTTGACTGAACCTAGGCCATTCTTTCACCTAATAAACTAAAAGCTACTAACTTAGGTAGAAACATGAGTAAATCAAAGTGTTGATGTGGTGTTGTAAGTAAACTGACGACTTTGGTTCAAGTCCAGATGCAAAATGGTTAACTCATACCAAAGTACCCCCTCTGATTACTTGGTTGTATGGTTCTATGTTGATGTCACACAACACTTGTGTAGTAAATTGAGTTTGTTCAAAATTTTATGCACGTCAATTTCATCTTTCATATGGTAGCCCCTTCGGTATTGAGCATTCACTACTCTCACCTTGAGACAT
>NC_057810.1:709022919-709028772 GCF_018294505.1 Triticum aestivum | reverse complement strand
CCTTTAGTCCCGGTTCAATCCAGAACCGGGACAGATGGGCCTCCACGTGGCCTGTCCGCTGAGCCCAGGTAGGAGGGCCTTTGGTCCCGGTTGGTGGCAACAACCGGGACCAATAGGCATCCACGCGTCAGCATTTCTGTGGCTGGGGTTTTTTTTGAAAGGGGGGGGGGTTGGGAATTTTGGGGGATTAATTTAGGTGTTCCATATATTGTGTTAGGTAGCTAATTAATAGAGAGAAGTGTCCTCTCTTTTGTCCGTGCTTGGTCGACGCTACGTACTATACAAACGTATAGAGAGGACTAGCTAGACACGCTAGCTAGCTAGTAAGCAAACGAAGGAAACAGAAGATCCTCATGAACATATATGCATACAGAGAGAAGTGATATCGACCACCTCTCCTTCTCCAAGAGATTGGTCGAACAACAAGTTCTTGTATATCTATCCGACACTACCGGCTACATATATACAATAATTATCTTTTACAAATATAATCTCCTAACATACGGACGCGTGGTCCACATAGTATTCTCCGTCTTCAGCGATCACGTGGTCAAGAAAGAATGCCGCCAATTCCTCTTGAATTGCTCGCAGGCGATCTGGTGCTAGGAGTTCATCCCGCATCCGAAACATCTAATTTTAAGAAGGGGGTCAATACATATATATGATGGTAATAAAATAAAATTGTGAATATTGTTATTTACGCACTTCATATTGTTTGTCAGAGTAGCCCCGCTCACAGGTCGTGTGGCAGATGGACTCGCAAATGTAGTATCCACAGAAATCATTCCTTTGTTCCTGCCACAACCACTTTACAAGAAATAGAGGTCAATCAAACTGATAATTAGCAAGCATGCTAAATGGTATTGATGAAACTAGCGCTTGAATCACTAGGAGATGCGTGGAATATGCTACTATAGTACTTACTTTCGGGTGTCTAAATTGGAGCTTCTTCGGCAGTCCCGGAGCTTTTTTGGTGAATTTTCTCCAAGTCCTGCCATACAAAGAAAACAATTACTTGATATCAGAAATGAACAAAGTTGCTGATATGGTGGATAATGATCGATTTAACTTACTTCTCGAGCATTTCAGTCATGTCCGCATACTCCTTGGGATCTTTTCGTTTGGAGTCTAAGACAGTTACTACTCCCTTCTCAAGCTTAATCTCTAGGAGAATATAGTGGTAGCTGCGCACGCATGCATAACTCATCAATATTACATTACTATAACCTGGACTAATAAGGGAAACCAAATATGCCACAGGACAGTAACACTTACTTGAAGTTGTAAGGAAAGAGTATTATATCTTTGTGTTCATTTATTACCAACGATTGTAGCAAGTTGGCCTCGGTATTTTCGGCATGAAATTCAACCTCAGTTTTATCTATGAGATATGTGTTAATGAACCCAATATCACCCACTTGTCTTTTCTTCAATTCGGCGATCTTCAATCTGCATAATATAGTGAGGATAATTATAAATACATGCAATGAAAGAGCTGAGTTATATAGAGAGACTTAATGACAGAAGTAGTACTACTTACAGAAAGTAGCAGGTGACCGTTGCTTTATCGAGGGCCAATTGATTGAAAAACTGATAGAACTCCTCAAATGGAATAGGCAACAGTTCAATTCCAAGGAGGTCATGCTCCTTTTTAACTCTCACATACAAAGTACTCCTCCCCTCAGACTCTCTGCAGGTTTTCATGTACCAATCATGCAATCTTTGCATCATCATTGATAGAGAACTTTCATCTTTGACGAGAGGCTTCCCGTACTCGTATCTTTGTATCTGCACCTCCAAGAAATCATAATGTACATCGTCGGGCAGGTAATCTCCAGGATTGCCATAACCGGGCACCATCCTCGGATCGACGATGTCGCTAGGAGGCACCTTGAGCGGGGGGCACGATTGCTTCGCTTGTTCGCTGAGCTGGGCGATTTGTTTCCCAGCTCGTCGTTCTTTCATCCTTTGATCACTTTTAGGACTTCCCGACCTCTCCGCTTCGGCAAATGCCTTTCCAATAATGCGCTCATAGTTGCCTTTCGGCGGAGACTTGGGTGGTTTTGTCAGGGCAGCCAGAGTGCGCTTTGCTTTCACCGGATCTACCTTCTCCTCCCGAGGTGGATGTCTCTTTGCCTTCAACCCTAGAAACCAGTCATCCACTTCGGTCTACGCGATCTTCGCGTTTTCCTCCTCGGTCCTCTCGTACGGTAACTTCTCTGGAGTCTTCAGAGAAGGACTGAATCTGTATCTCCTCCCGCCTTTGGCTGTACTGCTAGACGCCGGCAGAGCAGACGAAGCGGATGTCTTCTTTCCTTGCTTACGAGGCGGAGGAGAAGGACTACGACGCGCCGGAGCAGCCGGAGCGGCGGCGGGTCTCTTCCGCCCTTGCTGATGAGGCAGAGAAGGAGGAGGCTGGCTGCTCGGGCGCGCCGGCGCAGGTGGAGAAGGAGGCGGAGTGCCACCACGCGCCGGAGAAGGAGCCGGCCGAGTGCCCTGATCGTCACTCACCGGAGGAGGAGGCGGTGGAGGAGGCGGAGTGCCCTGACTCGCCGGAGGAGGAGGAGGAGGCGGAGGCGTCCAGATCGGAAGGTTGATGAGATCCTTCCGCCATAGGCATGGAGTGTTCAGAGCAGAACCCAGCCGATACTCCCCTTCACCGGTAGGGTGGTCAAGCCGGAGGTCCTCAAATCCCTCCGTTATTTCATCCACCATCACCTTAGCATATCCTTCTGGAATCGGACGACAGTGAAAAGTTGAGTGGGGTTTAGTAGGATAAATAGAGCCAACATCCGCCTGGACCTTCAAATTGCTCCATTCCGCCATAAGGTGGCAATTTTGAGACTCCGTGATAGCATCCACGGGATAGCTGGCAGGAGCCGTCAAGGCATGCTCTGGCTGAAGCAGCTCAGTGGAAGCCACGCTGCTTCTCCGCTGAGATGGCGGGGTAGCTTCGGGGGAAGCTTCGGTAGGTCGTTTGCTGCGATCTGCTTCTCGTTCCTCTAGCCCCATTACCCTTTTGTGCAGCGCCTGCAGTTGGCTCTGCTCTAGTTTCTTCCTCCTCTCCTGGGTTTTGTAACCCCCTGCGTCCGGAAATCCAGCCTTCCACGAAACGGAGCCTGGCGTGCCTCGTGTCCGTCCAGGGTGCTCAGGATTCCCGAGGGCCATTGTGAGCTCGTCCTTCTCCCTGTCTAGAACGAACGTCCCTTGCTGCGCTGCTTCGATATATTGCTGAAGCCTCTTGACTGGTATGTCCAATTGATCATCTGTCCAAATGCACTACCCTGTTACAGGGTCCAAGGTTCCGCCAGCCTCGAAGAACCAAGTCCGGCAACGGTCTCGCCAGTTCGTTGTCTCTGGTTCAATCCCTTTATCAAGCAGATCATTCTCAGCCTTGGCCCACTTAGGCCGGGCTACGAGGTAGCCACCTGACCCCGTGCGATGGTGAAGCTTCTTCCTCGCAGCATTTTGCTTGTTTGTCGCCGACATCTTTTTACTCGTTTCCGATGTCTTGTGGGCCACAAATGCGGGCCAGTCATCTCTGATCTTCTCATGTTTGCCCTTAAATTCTGGTGTCTCATTTTTATCGACATACCTATTCAGGTCTTTCTTCCAATTCCTGAATAGGTCTGCCATCTTATTTAGAGCAAAAGACTTGATTAATGGCTCTATAACTGGCTTCTCCGGATCATCCTCTGGTGGTAGGGTGAAATTTGACTTCAGCTCAGTCCAAAGATCATTTTTCTGCATATCATTGACATAAGACACCTCAGGGTCTTCGTTCTTAGGCTTATACCATTGGTGGATGCTGTTCAGGATCTTGTCCCTAACCTGAACCCCGCACTGAGCAACAAATGCCTTCTTTGTCCGGATGGGTTCAATCGGTTGGCCGTCGCGCGCGATTTCTATGATCTCAAACTTTTCATCCAAGCTCAACTTTTTCTTCGGGCCTCGTCTCTTTACCGAAGTTGTGCTCGATCCGGAGGGCTAGAGAAAAGAACAAAGACGAGAGTTAATTAATATGTGTACATACCAAAACAACGAATGCATCAATTAGCTAGTCAGCACAGGCTTAACTAATATATATACCTGGCCGGACTCGGTTCGGTGATCACCGGAGCCGTCCTCATGGTCTACTTCTTCACCCTCTCCTTCTTGCACCGGCATTGGGTCATCGGAGCCATCTAAATCATAGCCAGCTGCTTCTTCACCCTCTCCTTCCAGACCATCGGTGTCGTTGAGAAACATCAACGAGTAGACGGCATCACTTCCTTCTGCGATTATGTCCCTCAACAACGCTTCTTGTGCTTCGTCTCGGGGCGGGGTGTCCATAGTTTCTACAAATATTGACAACATGGCAATTATTATTCAAACATGACAGATATGGATATATTAGTGGCAAACATAGAACTAGCTAGCTAATCACAACAAGGAATCATATTAATTAGTGGCCTCGACGCTGCTTCTCTAGGGTTTTGGGTGGCCTCGACAACGCTTCAAGGGTTAGGGGTGGCCTCGAGAACGCTTCAAGGAGGGGGTAATATCGACCCCCCCACACATGTTGAAGCTATCGGGAGGGGGTATATCGACAACAACAACGACGACACTAGTGACGTGGGCATCGACGCCCGCGCACTTGTGGGACGTGGATGTAGTGTCCGACACCGACGGCCACATGTATCTCACACCGACGATACTTTCTATTTAATTAGGGTTTCCTCTACCGCTCGGCGACCCTCGACGACCCTCGTTCCCGATAAAAAAAAGAGGAAGAAGAAAAAGAAAAAAGAGGAGAAGAAAGAATAGAGGAGAAGAACTCCTCTATTCTTTCTTCTCCTCTTTTTTTTCTTCTTCCTCTTCTTTTTTTATCCTCTTCTTCCTCTCATGTTCGACGACCCTCGACCCCGATAACATACATCCATCGATATCATTCCATACATACATAGACATCTACATTATATATGAACAAACATCTATGTCCCACAAGTGAAGTGGGCATCGACGCCCACGGTAGGGTAGAGGGTCGTGGATCGCCGAGCGGTCGAGGATCGCTGAGGGGTCGGGAGGTTGCCTAGTGTCAAAGGATTCAACAAAACCATGTCTTCATCATTAGGCGAAAGTAACAGGTGCATGATGGTACGAAGCTATCCAAAGTTATTTTGGAACGGAGTCCTAGATAGGATAATGCGCTTTTTGGTACAAAGTTCAGCAAGAACCTAGGAAACCTCTCTCGACCCCTAGAACCCTCGACGACCCTGGAACGCTCGACCCCTAGATGACCCTGGAACCCTCGACCCTCGATCCCTCGACCCTATAGAACCCTCGAACCCTCGACCCTGAAACCCTCGACCCTTGACCCCTTAACGACCCTCGACCCTCTACCCTAGTTCCCGACCCTCGACCCCTCGGCGATCCTCGACACCCTCGTTCCCGATAAAAATTAAGAAGAAGAAGAAGAAAAAAAAGAGGAGAAAAAAGGAGAAGAAGCTCCTTTATTCCTTCTTCTTCTCCTCTTTTTTTCTTCTTCTTCCTCTTCTTCCTCTCCTCGTCTTCTCCTTCTTCTTCTCCTTCTTTCTCTACTTATTTTCCTTTTTCCTCTCCTTCTTTTTCTTCTTCTTCCTTCTTCTTCCTTCCTCTTTTCTTCCTTTTCCTTATTTTACTTTTTCCTCTCCACTAACTTGAAATGCACTAACCTAAAATGCAACAAACATAAAATGCACTAAATCGATCAACTAACCTAAAATCAATGATAAAATGCACTAACCTAAAATCGATATCTACTAACAACTTAAAAAATTAATACATATATGAAAAAAAACATCATCATATCATCAACATGAACATATCATCAAC
>NC_057810.1:709021832-709022402 GCF_018294505.1 Triticum aestivum | reverse complement strand
GTGGCACCAACCGGGACTAAAGGGGGGCATTAGTCCCGGTTTGTGCCACGAACCGGGACCAATGCCACCTTTAGTCCCGGTTGGTGCCACCATCCGGGACCAAAGGCCTTGTGCTGCCCCGCGCCCAAATGTTTAGTCCCACCTCGCTAGTTGAGAGGGAGCCGCACCTGTTTATAAGGTGCGGTGCGCCTTCCCTCTCGAGCTTCTCTCTAAAGCAGGCTTTCGGGCCTAATTGTGCAATCTGTGCTTGTGGGCCTACTGGGCTTCCCGCGGGCCTGAATCCTGGCCCATGGTAGGGTTTCTAGTCGTATTCAGGCCGTGGGGGCCCAGTAGGTGGCACTTTTTTGTTTTATTTGTTGCTTTATTTAGTTTATTTTGTTTCTATTTACAACAAAATACTTATTGTTGCTATATTTATCTTTTTCCAGTTTTTTTGTTTTGCTTTCTGCATTATTTATTTTCTTTTGTTTTTTGCTTTATTTTTTATTTCTTTTTGCTTTTAGTTTTAGAAAAATTATATACTTTCTGTTAGTGCCATTAGTTTTCAAATTTGAAAACACTTTTTTGTTT
>NC_057810.1:708996072-709021608 GCF_018294505.1 Triticum aestivum | reverse complement strand
GCTATTTTTATTTTTTTTCCAGTTTTTTGTTTTGGTTTCTACATTATTTATTTTCTTTTGGTTTTCTTCTTTATTTTTTGAATTCTTTTTGCTTTTAGTTTTAGAAAAAATATAAACTTTCTGTTAGTGCCATTAGTTTTCAAATTTGAAAACACTTTTTTTGTTTTCTTTGTTGCTTTATTTATTTAATTTTTTTGACTATTTACTGCAAGGCAACAGCCTCACAGTCCTTTATTAAATAAATAAAAGAGTATTAGTTACAACTATACAAATTTACAAGAAAGGAGAGAAAACTTACAAAAGGAACTATGTAAGGTCAGCTATCCAAGAAACAAAACTATCCTTATATTTACATCTAATCCTGTGAGACAGAAGAGAGATGTCATGTATAAAGTTTCTTCTCCAAGCTCTAAATGATGGCTGCTCATTCCTGAAAATTTTCCCATTCCTTTGTATCCAAATATTCCAAGTAGCAGAGAAAACCACCTCAGAGAAGAAAGGGTGTCCAAAATCCTTCCTCGCTGCTTGAGCCATATCATATGTGGTTTGGTTTGGTTGCGCAGACCAAGAAATCCCAAGATAGTTCCAAACCCTTTGGCTATAATTGCAAGCAAAGAAAAGGTGAGCCCGATCCTCATGTTGAGCAAGATTGCAAAGCACACAAGTATCATCCTGAATGATCCAGTGCCTTCGTTGCATCATGTCTCTGGTATTCAAACGATCCATTAACAAAAGCCAACCAAAAACTTTTATCTTTAGCGTGCATGCACTATTCCAAATCCACTCGAAAATAGGATCTACCACCAGATGTGAGAAGCAAAAATCATAGTATATCTTTGCCGTGTAATCACAAGATTTGGAAGGCCACTTCCAAACGTCCTTGATCTCACCATTCAAACTGATCGACGGCAGAAATGCTTGTAATTGTGTGAGCTCTGAAACGGCCTCCTGCGATAGACGCAGATGAAAGTGCTCCAAGATGTCAGACCGCACCAAGAACTCTTTAACTGTGATTGCATTGTCCACAGCAAAGGAGTGGAGCCTTGGGAAAGATTCCTGCAACAAGACAACATGATTTCCCAGCTGCCAACGATCAAGCCAAAAAAGAACCGTATCACCAGCATGAACTTGAGGAACCGCTAGGTTGGAGAATTTTGGAAATAACCGCATAATATCACGCCACCAAAATGAACCACATGCCCTGGTGCTTTGGGGTGGTGATGAAGCATAATAGGTGTCCCAGATTAGTGATACCCAAGGCACGTCCACTTTGTTGAAAAACTTGAAAAGATGCTTAATAAGCAAGGCTTCATTTTGGATAGACAAGTTGAGAACACCCAAACCTCCAAAATCCTTAGGACGACAGACTAGATCCCAAGCAGCCCAAGATTGGCGAGGGTTATCCGTGTTACCCCTCCATAGACACTGCCTCATGATCCTCTCAAGCTGCTGAATAATGCCCTTTGGGAGAGATAAAGTGCACAGAAAATAAATTGGCATGGAGCACAACAAGGACTGAACAAGTTGCAGTCGGCATCCTTGGTTAAGCAAGCATGAAGAGGCAGATAAACGGCGCTCGATTCGATCCACCAGAGGCATCAGCTCATAGATAGATGGCCTAGAAGTTCCCATGGGCAAACCAGCAAAGAGGCCACTCGAGCACCTTCTTCATCACTCATGTTAATGGGAATGAGTGAAGACTTGCTAAAATTAACTCGCAAGCCAGATGACTCCGCAAAGGTTGCCAGCATCTCCTTGAAAGCAATGAGCTGATCATCAACCACAGGCAGTACAATTAAAGTGTCGTCGGCATACTGCACTATAGGGTAATCATTGGAGGTGGTTGGGATTGGCAGAGAAAGGATGTTCCTAGCACACATCTCATTGACAACAGACTGCAATAAATCCACTGCAATCACAAAGAGCAACGGTGATAGAGGGTCACCTTGGCGCACACCCGTTCTACAAACAAAATGCTTCCCTGGCACGCCGTTGAGGAGCACCGAAGAAGATCCTGTTGACAAAATAGAATTGATCCACCCAGTCCACCTGGAATCAAAACCCTTGTGTTGCAAGATTTTGAGGATTAGATCATGCTCAATTGTATCAAAGGCTTTCGTAAAATCCAGCTTAAGTAGAACGATGGGGCGCTTGGAGGCTTTGCATTGATGTATATACTCAAAACACCAGGCTAAGCAGTCTTGGATGGAACGACACCGAAGAAAACCATATTGATTGCGGTGAATGCATCGCAGAATCACTTTCTGAAGACGGTTAGCAAGCAATTTTGTCAAAAACTTCAAGCATGTGTTGGTCAAGGAGATTGGCCGGAAATCTCCAACAACTTCAGGGCTTAACTTCTTTGGTATAAGGGTAATTAGTGAGCTATTTAGGCATTCCAAATTACATTTCCCCTCATAGAACTCCTTGACAAGTTGCATGAAATCCTCCTTGAGAATTGACCAACATCTCTTTAAAAACAACCCAGAAAAGCCGTCGGGACTGGGGGCACGATCAGGTGGCATGTTCTTAATGACAGAATCAACCTCGGAATCTGTGAAGGGCTGAGACATATCCTGAAGGCCATCAACTCTTGCAATTAATGTGTCCAAATAAAAACCCATGCGGATTCCTTTTGCATTACCCATTCTTTGATTAAAATCTGACCAAAACATGGTGGCAAGCTGTTGGTGATCCGAAACACCATCACCATCAGAATTCCTGAGAGACGAGATAGTGTTTCTCCTATACCTTTCCGTGGCCATGGCATGCATGTTTTTTGGAATTTTCCTCACCAACTTTAATGTTACGTATGGTACAACGCTGCTTCCAATAAACATACTGCCAATGAAGAATATCGTCCAGATGCAATTTCACAATCCTCCTGAAATTAAATTCAGGCCTAGATAAATTCCTGATCTCCTCCAGACCATCAAAATAAAGAATGACCTTGTTGCAATCAGCAATTAGAGCTTTAATTGTCGACAAACTCATGTGCCATTTCTTGAGAGCAAACCTTAGCGCTTTGAATTTATAAGAAATATTTAGGGCAGCCGATTGTCTTGCGACAGGTTTGTTCCAAACATGTGCCACACAGTCAAAGAAACCCGGCAAATCAATCCAATAGTTCTCAAAGCGAAATTTTTTAGCTTTAGGAATGACTGTAGCAATCGAGACGACACATGGGACATGATCAGAAGCCGTGCGAGCCAGGGGTAGAACAAGCGTATTAGGATGATCAATGGTCCATGCAACTGAAGTAAAAAACCAGTCGATCTGTTCCAGCAATGGTTTAGTTTGCATATTCGACCAAGTAAACTGTCGTCCTTTAATTGGTAGCTCAATGAGACCCAGATGCCCAATTACTTCATTGAACAGAAAAATATCACTGACATTACCCCCAGGCAGGTTTCTGTTCTCCAACGAACGCATGAAATTGAAATCCCCCAACAACAACCAATTATCATCACAATTAGTATCAAGATTATATAACCATTGCACGAAATCATCCCGGGTCGGGCCCTGGCAGGGACCATATACTGACACAGGGGTCCAAATTTCAGAAGTATGCTTGGATAGGAATTCAATAATGATACCAAAATGACTTGCCTCAATTAATTTTCCTTCAAAGAAAGAAGAATTCCAGATAACTATCATGCCAGCCGAAGCACCATCCGAAGGCACATAGGCGAAGTTATCGAAACGACGTGGACAAAATTTCCTAATGAACCTATGGTCAATGTGCATGCATTTCGTTTCTTGCAGGCAGACAACCGAACAACCACTTTCATCAATCTTCTGCTTAACTGCTAATTGTCGCGCTTCAGAATTAAGACCACGCACGTTCCAACATAACACCTTCCAATCTCTAAACCCTGTCTGATTCATTACAAACCAAAATAAAAAGCAGAAGCAAAAGTAGATCATGCAATGACCTACACTAACCCACGAAACAGGAAGGAAATATCCTAAACATGAGATAGAAGAACAGATAGATGGCGTTTATAAAGGTACGCCATAAACCAATATGCCATCGAGAGGATCTAAACATCAGAATCCTTGCTGTTGGTGGATGTAGAAGGACCAGCCTCAAGCTTGTCCTTGGAGATCTTCTCTGGCGCAATTCTCAGACGTGCTCCAATACGCTGAAGATCAGAAATTGGCATTGGAGGAGGCACAGACATTCTTTCCTCCGGCTTGGCTGAGCTTGTTCGACGCTTCTTGAAAGAGGACTGATTCTTGCCTTGCTTGAGGCTTGTGCTTGGAGATTTATGATATCCATCCCGTAATGCACTTAGACGTGCACTGCGGCGCACCTCAGAGTCAACCACAGCCTTAGAACCCTTAGCAGCTTTTGGCTTACGGCCACGTTTGGTCCTTACTTCTGGCATGGCAGAGAACTCAAAGGACTCACTGACAGGCTCAGAGATGTCATCAAAGCCATCAAAGCATAACGCTCGAGCAACGGGCCTTTTAACTGGAACAACCTGACGAGGAAAGCATGGAGTTGGATCAGGTGCAGGCAACAAAGGGAAGCTGACATCATTCCCATCAAAGCAGATATCCCAGGCGCTCTTGGACTGAAGCAGAGAACACAGATTCATCTTGAACACATTCTTTGGAATCTCAGCAGAAAAAATAGCTGGCGTGAACTTGCAGAACGAGCGCTGCCACTGCATCTCTGGCGGAATCACAGGGCCATAAATAGTGAGGACTTGCCCAATATGGAGAGGAGGCTGCAGCGGGGCACCAGTGTGCTGCATAATCGCTAAGTTCTCTTCAGGCTGCTGATCATTAACAGAATCGATTGACACCTCCAGAACAATAGATTCCTGTGACTGATTCCCAACTACTTGGTTTTCCTCAACAATCTCCTGATGCACATTAAGGTTATCTTGTTGAACCTCCTATTGATGTGGGTCATGCTCCTGTGGAGGAGGTGGCAGCTCATCCCAACCAATCTCAGGAAACTCAGGCATAACCCAATTATGGTTATTAAACTGCAGATGTCCAGGGAGTGGATGAGGGTTGCCATCAAAGGGCATCGGGTCCTCGTCCGGAGGCAAGATATCGGCAAAATCAGCAGAGAAGATGTAAGTCGGAGCAGACCATGAAATGCGAGAACCACCAAAATCAGCAAACTCCCGATATACCACATCACGCGGCACCAATGTCGTTGCCAGAAAAGAAACGTATGCTAGGGTACGAACAAGTAACGGATCATCCTGATGCCAGTGATGGAAGCGGCCAAAGGTACTGATAGCATCGGCAATATACTGAGTACGCCAATAATCCAGAGGAATTCCAACTATCATAACCCAACCCCTCCGAAAACCCTGAACAGCTCTGAAATTGATTCCTTCATCATGCAGCACAAATCTAACAAATCTGTCATTATCCAGCTCAAACGGGGGGTGATCAACTAGGGCCTGCCTAGCAACTGGGCTACGGAAACGGAAGAGACCCACACCTTGGATCCATGGTTGAGCATCAAGGACGGCACGACCAAGATTGTTAACAACAAAATCACTAACCATGTTTCTAAAAATAGCAACTTCTTCAGGCAGAGGAGCTGGTTCGACGATGGCAATGGCGTATTCCTCATGCTGACGATCAGGAGCCACAGCAGGAGAGTAGAAAGTGCACGACAGCCGCCTCGGACCACCATCAATAATCTCGAACCCCGGCGGCACAAAAGGCATGGGGTCAAGAGCAAAGGTAGCCATAGCAGAGAGCGCCTCGGAAGGTGGCGGCGACAGAGCCGCAGCAGATGGTGGAGCGGCTAAGCAGGTCGATGGTGGCGATGTAGGTGGTGGTGGTGTGGTGGGCGGTGGCTCGGCAGGCAATGGCGGAGGCGATGATGGTGTTGCAGGCGCGATGGGACTTGGCAGAGACCCCGCGTGGCTAGTAGCGAGGCAAACCGAGGCGTCAGGCGAGGAAATCTCAGCTGACCGTCCCGGGGAAGTAGGATTGACCCGTGGGACCCACTTGTAAGTCGGGGAATGCGCAGCGTCGGAGCATCCTCTTGCACGGTGGCCCAGGCGAAAGCATCTACGACAGCGAATTGGACTGGTGCACGAATTAGTGTAATGCATCATCGATAAACAATTCTGACATTTCCAAACCTTGAACACCATATCATCAATGAGATCATTAAATCCACCAGCCTCCTCCGAAATATCCGGAATATGGTTCTCCATAACAGCCGTGGGAGAAATCTCAACTGAGGCAGCAGAAAAATCTAAAACAACCTGAGACTGATGGGCCAAAGGTTGGGCCGTGGTACAATCGACCAAGGCAGCAGAGCCATTGTGGTCAAAAGAGTCATGATGGGCCATGCATCCATGTTGGGCTGGAGAGACCGGAGCAACATGTTCAGGTGTGACAGAACCATGTGATGGTACATGCTCAATTCGAACCAGCTGGGTGGGTGAAGATCCGGAACTAGCGGCGAGATTTATGGCAGGGACGTTGATTGTTTCGAAAGAGATGGGTGGCGTCGCCACCGTCCACTGAAGATCATTCGCCGGCGGCGAGGGCAAGATCAGTCTGTCATGAGGATGCATGTCATATCCGGCCTTCGATACCGTATCAACCAATGACTGAGAAGCATGATACCTATAACCCTTGCAAGCAGGATATTGCTGGAACGTTGCAAAAGAAAGCTTCTTTCACGAAGATGAACTCGATCTAAATGATGATCTAGCCGGACGATTATGCATGGCAAGCAACCCCTAAGTGGCACGTTTCTTAGAAGGACTCACTAGGATCCATTCAGCATCGCACTCTTTTTTCCAGATCTTAAATTCACGGACCCAATTAGGACCACCATTTCCCCAAAGATGAAAGAAGCATTTGAATTGTGGGCACGCAAACGACCTCAACTGGAGAATGCAGAGACCAATTTGCTTACAAGATACCAAAAAGGAAAATACCTTGTCTCGGATGATTTGCACCGAAAATTCAATCCCAGATCCCCCAATCGCTGATTCGAAGGCAGCCACCACAGAATCGCCATTAAGACGGAATACATGCCTGCTGAAAGACACCACCATAATGAAATGGGCCGTGTCATCCGTGGAATGAATAGATCTCCCACAATGTTTGAAAACCTTGTCCGCAAAAAGAGCGCCCGGTGAAAAATCCAAATCCAACGTTGATCCACCAGAATAACCCATATGAGATAGGTATAGGCTTGTAGAGCAGAAGCCGCCAGAGAAGATGGAGGGAAGAGAAACACAAGTCGTTGGCTAGAAGAGTAGATCGCCGGGAAACCTAGACCGGAGGTGGGAGGGAGGGGTGGGTGGGTGCGGAGCCATAATAGAAACGCTTGTTGTTGCTTTATTTATTTTATTTTGTTTCTACTTACAACAAAATACTTATTGTTACTATTTTTATTTTTTTCAGGTTTTTTTGTTTTGTTTTCTGCATTATTTATTTTCTTTTGGTTTTTTGCTTTATTTTTTAATTATTTTTGCTTTTAGTCAGCAAAATTATAAACTTTCTGTTAGTGCCATCAGTTTTAGAAAAATTATAAACTTTCTGTTTGTGCCATTAGTTTTCAAATTTGAATAGTTAAAATTTGAATTCTTTGAAATTTGTGTGAATCACAAGTTTGTGAGCTCAACAAGGCAGAGAGGGACGGGCTTATAGACCGGTGTGAGCGCCCTTCGGTTGGCGAGGCTTTCAAATTCATAGTTTTCAAATGAACTCTGAAAAAGTTGGCATAGCATGTGCATGTACAAAACGGACAATGGTATCATACTCGTCTGTTACAAAGTTGGCATGGTATCATCATAATAGTTGCGGGAGAAAGTCTTCACTTTTTCTTCGCTTGTGTCGTTTGCTTATTGCGCCATAACCATGGATAATCTTCATTGTTTATCAGGATGCTTGGGTCAGCCTTGACTTTGAAGGGAGGAATTTCATGAAACCTTTCATACTCTTCAGACATGTCTGTCTTGCCCTCCACTCCTAGGATGTCCCTTTTTCTTGAAAGAACTATGTGGCGCTTTGGCTCATCGTATGATGTATTCGCTTCCTTATCTTTTCTTTTCCTCAGTCTGGTAGACATGTCCTTCACATAGATAACCTGTGCCACATCATTGGCTAGGACGAACGGTTCGTCAGTGTACCCAAGATTTTTCAGATTCACTGTTGTCATTCCGTACTGTGGGTCTACCTGTACCCCGCCTCCTGACAGATTGACCCACTTGCACTTAAACAAAGGGACCTTAAAATCTACTCCGTAGTCAAGTTCCCATATGTCTACTATGTAACCATAATATGTGTCCTTTCCCCTGTCGGTTGCTGCATCAAAGCGGACACGACAGTTTTGGTTGGTGCTCTTTTGATCTTGGTTAATCGTGTAAAATGTATTCCCATTTATCTCGTATCCTTTCCAAATCATTACAGTCGAAGATGGTCCCCTGGACAACAAGTACAGCTCATCACGAACAGTGATGTCACCTCTGAGACGTGTTTCCAACCAACTGCTGAAAGTCCTGATGATTTCACATGTAATCCAGTCGTCGCACTGCTCCGGGTGTTTGGAGCGCAGACTGTTCTTGTGTTCATCGACATACGGGGTCACCAAGGTAGAGTTCTGTAGAACTGTGTAGTGTGCTTGAGACCAAGAATATCCGTCCCTGCATATTATTGAGTCCCTTCCAAGTGTGCCTTTTCCAGTTAGTCTCCCCTCAAACCGCGATTTACGGAGACCTATCTTCTTAAGGCCAGGAATGAAGTCAACACAAAACCCGATGACATCCTCTGTTTGATGGCCCATGGAGATGCTTCCTTCTGGCCTAGCGCGGTTACGAACATATTTCTTTAGGACTCCCTTGAACCTCTCAAAGGGGTACATATTGTGTAGAAATACGGGCCCCAGAATGACAATCTCGTCGACTAGATGAACTAGGACGTGCGTCATGATATTGAAGAAGGATGGTGGGAACACCAGCTCGAAACTGACAAGACATTGCGCCACATCACTCCTTAGCATTTGTACGATTTTTGGATCGATCACCTTCTGAGATATTGCATTGAGGAATGCACATAGCTTCACAATGGCTAATCGGACGTTTTCCGGTAGAAGCCCCCTCAATGCAACCGGAAGCAGTTGCGTCATAATCACGTGGCAGTCATGAGACTTTAGGTTCTGGAACTTTTTCTCTGGAATATTTATTATTCCCTTTATATTCGACGAGAAGCCAGTCGGGACCTTCATACTGAGCAGGCATTGAAATAAGATGTCTTTCTCTTCTTTCGTAGGAGCGTAGCTGGCAGGACCTTCATACTGCTTCGGAGGCATGCCCACTTTTTCGTGCAAGAGTTGCAGGTCCTCCCGTGCCTCAGGTGTATATTTTGTCTTCCCATACATGCCCAAGAAGCCTAGCAGGTTTACGCAAAGGTTCTTCGTCATGTGCATCACGTCGATCGAAGAGCGGACCTCTAGGTCTTTCCAGTAGGGTAGGTCCCAAAATATAGATTTCTTTTTCCACATGGGTGCGTGATTCCAGCGTCATTCGGAATAGCTAGTCCGCCGGGACCCTTTCCAAAGATTACGTGTAAATCATTGACCATAGCAAGTACGTGATCACCGGTACGCATGGCGGGCTTCTTCCAGTGATCTGCCTCGCCTTTGAAATGCTTGCCTTTCTTTCGACATTGATCGTTGGTCGGAAGAAATCGACGATGGCCCAGGTACACATTCTTCCTACAGCAACGCCTTTAGGTCAAATTCCTTGTTTGTCTGTCCTGAAAGGTTACTGAGAGCGGGCCAATCATTGATGGTCACGAACAGCAACGCCTTTAGTTTAAATTCCTCCTTTTTGTGCTCATCCCACGTACGTACACCATTTCCATTCCACGGCTGTAAAAGTTCTTCAACTAATGGCCTTAGGTACACATCAATGTCGCTGCCGGGTTGCTTAGGGCCTTGGATGAGAACTGGCATCATAATGAACTTCCGCTTCATGCACATCCAAGGAGGAAGGTTATACATACATAGAGTCACGGGCCAGGTGCTGTGTTTGCTGCTCTGCTCCCCGAAAGGATTAATGCCATCCACGCTTAAAGCAAACCATACATTCCTTGGGTCCTTTGCAGACTCATCCCAGTACTTTCTCTCGATTTTTCTCCACTGCGACCCATCAGCGGGTGCTCTCAACTTCCCGTCTTTCTTACGGTCCTCACTGTGCCATCGCATCAACTTGGCATGCTCTCCGTTTCTGAACAGACGTTTCAACCGTGGTATTATAGGAGCATACCACATCACCTTCGCAGGAACCCTCTTCCTGGGAGGCTCGCCGTCAACATCACCAGGGTCATCTCGTCTGATCTTATACCGCAATTCACCGCATACCGGGCATGCGTTCAGATCCTTGTAGGCACCGCGGTAGAGGATGCAGTCATTAGGGCATGCATGTATCTTCTCCACCTCCAATCCTAGAGGGCATACGACCTTCTTTGCTGCGTATGTACTGTCGGGCAGTTCGTTATCCTTTGGAAGCTTCTTCTTCATTATTTTCAGTAGCTTCTCAAATCCTTTATCAGGCACAGCTTTCTCTGCCTTCCACTGCAGCAATTCGAGTACGGTACCGAGCTTTGTGTTGCCATCTTCGCAATTGGGGGACAACCCTTTTTTGTGATCCTCTAACATGCGATCGAACTTCATCTTCTCCTTTTGACTTTCACATTGCATCCTTGCATTGACAATGACCCGGCGGAGATCATCATCATCGGGCACATCGTCTGGTTCCTCTTGATCTTCAGCAGCTTCGCCCGTTGCAGCACCATCATGCACATCGTCTGGTTCCTCTTGATGTTCAGTAGCATCACCGATTTCAGGGGCACATAGTTGTCATCGTACTCTTTTTCTTCGCCGTCTTCCATCATAACCCCTATTTCTCCGTGCCTCGTCCAAACATTATAGTGTGGCATGAAACCCTTGTAAAGTACGTGGGTGTGAAGGATTTTCCGGTCAGAGTAAGACTTCGTATTCCCACATAGGGCATGGACAACACATAAAACCATTCTGCTTGTTTGCCTCAGCCACTTCAAGAAAATCATGTACGCCCTTAGTGTACTCGGAGGTGTGTCTGTCACCGTACATCCATTGCCGGTTCATCTGCGTGCATTATATATAATTAAGTGTGTCAAAAATCATTACAGAACATCATGAATAGATAATTAAGTGACCAAATTAATAGAAGTTCATCATCACATAAAAACCAAAGTACATACATAGTTCTCATCTAACAACATAAAGCTCTGCAGAGCATCTAAATTAATTAAACCATACATTGAAACTATGTAAAACATTTCAATGCGAAAACAAATGCGATCATAATCGCAACCAAGGTAACAACTGATCCAACAGCATAATGATACCAAGCCTCGGTATGAATGGCATATTTTCTAATCTTTCTCATCTTCAAGCGCATTGCATCCATCTTGATCTTGTGATCATCGACGACATCCGCAACATGCAACTCCAATATCATCTTCTCCTCCTCAAGTTTTTTTATTTTTTCCTTCAAGAAATTGTTTTCTTCTTCAACTAAATTTAACCTCTCGACAATAGGGTCAGTTGGAATTTCCGGTTCAACAACCTCCTAGATAAATAAAATCTATGTCACGTTGGTCGGCATAATTTTCATAAACTATAAATGAACCAATAGTTATGAAAAGATAATATATACCACATCCGAATCATAGACAGGACGAGGGCCGTCGGGGGCGGATACGAAAACCATCGCACTATATAAGATGCAATAATAAAAGTAAGAAAATAATAGAAGTATCTATCTAAACATACAAGTAAGAATATTTTTCCTTTCAGAAAGAAGATAAGAACAAGAGGCTCACCACGGTGGTGCCGGCGATGAGATTGGCGCGGGTGATCGACGGCGGTGAAGACGGGGACGGGGCATGACGGACCGCTAAACCTAGATAAATATTGAGGAAAATTGAGATTGGCGGTCGAGCTTGGAGAGGAGAAACCTTAAGTAGTGTGGCTTGGGCATTCCATCGAACACCTTGTGTGCATAGGAGGTGAGCTAGAGCACCACCAAGCCCTCTCCCCCTCGGCCAGAAAAAACAGAGCAGTGTGCTCTGCTCTTGCGCGAGGGGCTATATATAGGCACCACCATAGGTCCCGGTTGGTGGCATGAACCAGGACTAATGGGAAGCCTTTGGTCTCAGTTCAAGCCATCAATCGGGACCAATAGTGGTGGGCCAGGAGCCAGGCCCATTGGTCCCGGTTCGTCCCACCAACCGGGACCAAAAGGTCTGGACGAACCAGGACCAATGGCCCACGTGGCCCGGCCGGCCCCCTGGGCTCACGAACCGGGACAAATACCTCCATTGGCCCCGGTTTGTGGCAGAACTGGGACTAATGGGCTGAACCGGCCTGGGCCATTGCCCCCTTTTCTACTAGTGCTTACACGCAATTGTGAAAGTTGTCTTGGTCCCCAAAGAAACCAGTGAGGTTGTTGGTCTCATAAACCTTGCCAATTACATGAAGGAATGTATAGAGTGGATGTAGTTGATAATTGCAAGTAATTAAATAAACATTTCATATTGTAAATAATAATGATTGATCGAGGTTGAAAGTAATAAATATGAATGGACTAGGATCCATAACTTCACTAGTGGAATCTCTCCATAAAGCATAGAATAGGTGTGGTGAACAAATTACTGTTGCGTATCGATTAAAGTGGATTTTTTACGTGTATGATTATATGTGGCATGATTGCATATAGGCATTACACCCTTATATCTGTAGACTATTATCCATATACATCTCCAGGTAATACTCCACCCCAAAACTGCTCATGTTGTTTGTAGGACTCTCCGACCTCATAGGCATCAATCTATGTAGCATACATCCTAACTCATTCATCATCATCTTCGGGTACACCTCTTGTTCAGGTGTGAGTTTTTCTTCATCCAAATCTTTTAGCATGGTTGCATCAGAATCCTCCTTTCCTCTTCATCATGTGCATCATAATGTAAAATATCGTCCTCGATCAAGAAATGTTTAGGTATGGGAGTGGGTAGCAAATGCCCAATTCTAGGGATACGAATAAGGATCCTACCATTCATAGTGACAGTCATACTAGCGCTACAGAGAACTGGAAGAGAAACAAAACGGTTACCGCCTAATGGATATAGCACGTCGAAGTCGAGACCAAGTGTGTTGGCCAAGATGGTGATGGCTCCTCCACAAGTGATGTCTTCGCGCATTTGATTGGCATTGCGGCTGAGATGCAATAGAACAATGGCGCCTAAATTTGTCCTCGTTTTGGAGCTGGTTATGTAGCTTTTTCAGATATAAGCATACTTTCTTCACTCTGTTTTCAAGCTTCTCGTACCTGCAATGTGTTAGCAATAACATAATAGAAATAATTGTTGGAAATGTGCCCTAGAGGCAATAATATTGTATTATTATATTTCCATTATTCATAATTAAGAGTTTATATTTCATGGTATAACTGGTATGATCCTGGAATATGCGATTTAGTGGAAAACTCGTAATCACGTGTGAAATGATAAACGATAAACAATAGGTTCCCGGTCTCGCCTCTAAGACTGGCTCATGTGTTGTTGGTGATCACGTTTCCGGATCTTAGGACATCGTTAAGTGTAAAGATAATCCTAAAATAACATTGAGGATATATATGAAGCTAGAAGAATGATCATATTGAATCGACCCAATACTTGTCTATTATACTATGTGATTATATCGTCTGAAATCATCTGTTATAACACAAAGTGCTAGCATGTGTTTTACTTCCTCAGACCATGAGAGTGTCTCGGGTCACTTCCTACCAGACGGTGGGCTTTCGGGTTACTCAAACGTCATCTATAACAAGGTTATCATAACAACAACTTTCAGGCACACCGGAAAGTTTGACAAGTGACCAGACAGCTTGAGAGTGGGATTTGCTCCTCCGACGATGGATAGATATTCTTAGGGCCCTCTCGGCGTGACAGAATCCACCATCATCTAGCCAGACACAGGTGACTATGTCACGGGGATGCCGGAACACGTCAACGAGAAATAAGAACAAAACCAGTAACGGGAGCAATAGTACAGTGAGCATGGTGATGTCTGAGGAGGATACCGATGCACACCCTCGGGGCTGAGGGTATGTACCAGTAGCTATGTATTTGATCTCTCTCTCTCTCTCTCATGTCCTTGATTTGGCATGATCTTGATGTACCGCGAGCTTTGCTATTATAGTTGGATCTTATGATGTTTCCCCCACTCTATCTTCTTGTAATGGATTGAGTTTTCCTTTTGAAGTTATCTTATCGGATTGAGTCTTTAAGGATTTGAGAACACTTGATGTATGTCTTGCATGTGCTTATCTGTGGTGACAATGGGATATTCACGTGATCAACTTGATGTATGTTTTGGTGATCAACTTGTGGGTTTTGTGACCTTGTGAACTTATGCATAGGGGTTGGCACACGTTTTCGTCTTGACTCTCCGGTAGAAACTTTAGGGCACTCTTTGAAGTTCTTTGTGTTGGTCTGAATAGATGAATCTGAGATTGTGTGATGCATATCATATAATCAAACCCGCGGATACTTGTGGTGACATTGGAGTATCTAGGTGACATTAGGGTTTTGGTTGATGTGTGTCTTAAGTTGTTATTTTAGTACGAACTCTAGGGTTTTTTGTGGCACTTATAGGAATAGCCCAATAGATCGATCAAAAAGAATAACTTTGAGGTGGTTTTGTACCCTACAATAATCTCTTCGTTTGTTCTCTGCTATTAGTGACTTTAGAGTGACTCTTTGATTCACGTTGAGGGATTGTTATATGATCCAGTTATGTTATCATTGTTGAGAGAACTTGCACTAGTCAAAGTATGAATCCTAGGCCTCGTTTCCTAGCATTGCACTACCATTTTTGCTTACTTTTCTTATTTGCTACCTTGCTGTTTTTATATTTTCGTATTACAAAAACCTAAATCTACCATCCATATTACGCTTGTATCACCATCTGTTCGTCGAACTAGTGCACCTATACAATTTACCATTGTATTGGGTGTGTTGGGGACACAAGAGACTCTTTGTTATTTGGTTGCAGGGTTGTTTGAGAGAGACCATATTCATCCTATGACTCCCACAGATTGATAAACCTTGGGTCATCCACTTGAGGGAAATTTTCTGCTGTCCTACAAAATTCTGCGCTTGTAGGCCCAACACGAGTCTACAAGAAGAAGCTTGCGTAGTACACATCAAGCTCTTTTCTAGCGCCGTTGCTGGGGAGGTTAGTGCTTGAAGGTATATCTTTAGATCTTGCAATCGAATATGTTTGTTTCTTGTTCTATCACTAGGTTTGTATATAAAAGAAAACTACAAAAAATAGAATTGAGATTGCCTCTTCATCTTTTTAATGTCTTCCGTGAAAATGATGGAAAGGAAAATTGTGCTCAAGTGTTAGAAGAAAAAGTTTATAAAATGTTTGGCACTAAATATTTGAATGATGAGCATGATTGCAATGTTGTTAGTATGAATTCTTTGAATATCCATGATGCTAATGATATGCAAAGCCACAAGCTTGGGGATGCTATGTTTGATGAAGATGATATTTTTCTTCCCCCAAGTTTTGATGAGCAAATTTATTATGATGTTAGCATGCCTCCTATTTATGATGATTATGTTGATGAAAGTGGTTTCGGATAGGTCATGACTTTATTTAGTGATGAATCCACTATTTCGGAAGAGGTTCCAATTGGTTATGAGAACAAAGTTGCTATCTATGATGATTATTGTGATGACATGTATGCTATAAAGAATAATGATAACCATGAAACTTGTCATCATGATTTTAATTTCAATTGGATTATGCCTCACATAATAGTTATTTTGTTGAGTTTGCTCACACTATTCCGAATGAGAAGAATTTTTCTTATGTGGAGAGTAGTAAAATTTATATGCTTGTGCATCATGAGAATAATGCTTTATGTAATGGTTATTTTGTTGAATTCATTCATGATGCTACTGAAAATTATTATGAGAGAGGAACATGTGCTCTTACATATTGCAATAATATCAAGTTTCCTCTCTATGTGTTGAAATTTTTGAAGTTGCACTTGTTTTGCCTTCCTATGCAAGTTGATTCTTGTTCCCATAAGTTGTTTGCTCACAAAATTCCTATGCATAGGAAGTGGGTTAGACTTAAATGTGCTTGTCATATGCTTCATGATGCTCCCATTATGCTTCAATTCATATCTTTTGTGTGAGCATCATTGAAATCATCATGCCTAGCTAGAAAGCCAATAAAGAAAAGCGCTTGTTGGGAGACAACCCAACATTTATACCTATTGTTTTGGTGTGTCCACATGATTAAGCTACTGTAGTAATCATGTTTTATAGCTTTTGTTTCAATAAAGTGCAAAGTAAGACCTTTGGGATGACTTACGGTGATAGTTGTTTTGATCTTGCTGAGAAACAGAAACTTTTGCGCCCAGGAAAATAATTTTCATAATTCAAAAAATCGTGATTTTGATATGGTTATTTTTGCATCTGATTGGTACACAAATTACCCAGGTTGTCCTAATTTTTCAGAATTTTTGGAGTTACATAAGTATTCGACAGTTACGGATTACTACAGATTGTTCTGTTTTTGACAGATTCTGTTTTCTATGTGTTGTTTGCTTATTTTGATGAATCGATGAGTAGTATCGGAGGGTATGAACCATGGAGAAGTTGGAATACAGTAGATATAGGACCAATATGAATTTAGAATGATTTCACAACAGTACCTAAGTGGTGATTTATTTTCTTATACTAATGGAGCTCATAAGATTTTCTGTTGAGTTTTGTGTTGTGAAGCTTTCAAGTTTTGGGTAAAGATTCAATGGACTACGGAATAAGGAGTGGCAAGATCCTAAGCTTGGGGATGCCCAAGGCACCCCAAGGTAATATTCAAGGACAACAAAGCAACTAAGCTTGGGGATGCCCCGTATGGCATCCCCTCTTTCGTGTTCGTTCATCGGTAACTTTACTTGGAGCTATATTTTTATTCACCACATGATATGTGTTTTGCTTGGAGCATCATTTTATCTTATTTTGTTTTGCTTGTTGTTTGAATAATATCCCAAGATCTGAAATTCTTAAATGTTAGAGAGTCTTCGCATCGTTACATAATTATTCAACTAGTCATTGATCTTCACTTATATCTTTTGGAGTAGTTTGTCATTTGCTCTAGTGCTTCACTTATATCTTTTTAGAGCACGACGGTAGTTTCATTTTGTAGAAATTGATGAACTCTCATGCTTCACTTATATTATTTTGAGAGTCTTTAAAACAGCATGGTAATTTTATTTGTTTATGAATTTAGTCCTAATATGATAGGCATCCAAGAGGGATATAATAAAAACTTTCATATAAAGTGCATTGAATACTATGAGAAGTTTGATTCCTTATGATTGTTTTGAGATATAAAGATGGTGATATTAGAGTCATGCTAGTGAGTAGTTGTTAATTTGAGAAGTACTTGTGTTAAAGTTTGTGATTCTTGTAGCATGCGCGTATGGTGAACCGTTATGTAATGAAGTCGGAGCATGATTTATTTTTTGATTTTCTTCCTTATGAGTGGCGGCCGAGAACGAGCGATGGGTTTTTTCCTACCAATCTACCCCCCTAGGAGCATGCGCGTAGTACTTACTTTCGATAACTAATAGATTTTTGCAATAAGTGTGTGAGTTCTTTTGACTAATGTTGAGTCCATGGATTATACGCACTCTTGATACCTCTCCGTCGTATCTACTTTTCCATCTAGCTCTGCACTTGATTCACCTTCTGTTATAAACAAGCTAGCGACACCTAAACCTGCTTCTGCTATTCGTTCCAATATGTCGCATATTATTGATGATGCCACTTCTGCTATGCATGATACTTATGATGAAACTACTTCTATGCTTGATACTACTGTGCCTCTTGGTGAATTTCTAGATGAACAAATTTCTAAGTCTAGAGAAAGAGAAATTATTGAAACTAAACACGATGATGTTAGTGATGATGAAAATAGGCCTGCTATTCCTGAGGGTTACCTTTTTACTGCTGAATCTACTAAAGCGATTCTTGCTTGCCAGGATAGTCTTGAACGTAATAGGTTGCTAGTTAAATGGAGTAAAGAATCTTCTAGAGGTAGGATGAGACCCGACCCTGCTTTTGCTACTTCACCTATCTGTGTTCCTGATCAGGATTATTATGATTTTTCTGTTGATCCAGATATAATTACTTTGGTTGAATCTGATCCTTTTTGTGGCTATGAATCTGAAACTGTTGTGGCACATCTTCGTAAGTTAGATGATATAGCTGCCCTGTTTACTAATCTTGAGAGATCGCGCTACCTTTATTTACTCAAAATATTTCCGTTCTCATTAAAGGGTGATGCTAAGATATGGTTTCATTCTCTTGATCCTGGTTGTGTGCAAAGTCCCCAGGATATGGTTTATTACTTCTCTGCTAAATATTTCCCTGCTCATAAGAAACAAGCTGCTTTGAGGGATATATATATAATTTTGTGCAAATTGAAGAAGAGAGTCTCCCACAAGCTTGGGGGAGGCTTCTCAAGTTACTTAATGCTTTGCCTGATCATCCTCTTAAGAAACCTGAAATACTTGATATCTTTTATAATGGACTAACTGATGCTTCCAGAGATTACCTGGATAGTTGTGTTGGTTCTCTTTTCAGGGAAAGAACACCGGATGAAGCTGAAATTCTATTGAATAATATGTTGACAAATGAAAATAATTGGGCACCTCCTGAGCCAACTCCCGAGCCAGCTCCTGAGCCAATTACTGAGCCTATTCCTAAACCAACTCCGAAGAAGAGAGGTGTTCTATTTCTCAGTCCCGAAGATATGCAAGAGGCAAAGAAATCTATGAAAGAAAAAGGTACTAAAGCTGAAGATGTTAAGAATTTACCTCCTATTGAAGAAATACATGGTCTTAATTCACCGCCTGTTGAAGAAGTATATGATCTCAATTACTTATTTACTGAAGAACCTCCCGATATCCCGACACAGGTAGTAAAGGTAAATTCTCTCTACAGATATGATAAAACTGAAGTCCCTCCTACTAAAATTGCTAGTCAGTGCTTGGATGAGTTTGATGACTTTATGTTTAAGCAAGATGACTTTAATGCTTATTTTGGTAGACAATTAAAACAGAATACCTTTATGATTAAACGCTTGAGTGATTATATGGCCAATATTAGAGGTGAACTTAAACTTGTTAGCAAACATGCTTCTATGGTTACCACTCAAGTAGAACAAGTACTTAAAGCTCGGAAAGAAGTGCTTAATGAAATGAATAGTAAAAAAATGATTATGCTGTTAGAGTGGCTACTAGAACTGTTAGAATGACTCAGGAACCTTTGTATCCTGAAATCCACCCTAAGAGAATCGAGCAAGATTCTCAGAGAAATAATATTGATATGCCTAGTTCTTCTAAAAGGAAGAAAAAGAAAAATGATAGAACTGTGCAAACTTCTAGTGAACCTATTGCTGAACCACCTGATAATCCAAATGATATCTCTATGTCTGATGCTAAAACACAATCTGGTAATGAACATGAACCTAGTAAAAATGTTAATGATGATGTTCATGATGATGCTCAACCTAGTAATGATAATGATGTAGAAGTTGAACTTGCTGTTGATCTTGATAACCCACAATCAAAGAATCAACGTTATGATAAAAGAGACTTTGTTGCTAGGAAACATGGTAAAGAAAGAGAACCATGGGTTCAGAAACCCATCCCTTTTCCTCCCAAACCATCCAAGAAAAAGGATAATGAGGATTTTGAGCGCTTTGCTGAAATGATTAGACCCATCTTTTTGCGTATGCGATTAACTTATGTGCTCAAAACAAATCCTTATGCTAAGTATATGAAGGATATCATTACTAATAAAAGAAAGATACCTGAAGCTGAAATTTCCACCATGCTTGCTAATTATACTTTTAAGGGTGGAATACCAAAGAAACTTGGAGATCCAGGAGTACCTACTATACCATGCTCCATTAAGAGAAATTATGTTAAAACTGCTTTATGTGATCTTGGAGCCGGTGTTAGTGTTATGCGTCTCTCTTTATATCGTAGACTTGACTTGAATAAGTTGACACCTACTGAAATATCTTTGCAAATGGCTGGTAAATCAACTGCTATACCTGTCGGTATTTGTGAGGATGTGCCTGTTGTGGTTGCAAACGCTACTATTTTAACGAACTTTGTTATTCTTGATATTCCTGAGGATGATAGTATGTCTATTATTCTTGGAAGACCTTTCCTTAATACTGCAGGGGCTCACTACTAGGAAAAGGGCTATAGATAGGACTGATTCTAATGGCGCACCTGGTAAAAGTGCGCCACTACTATATACTAATGGCGCACCGGTTGCTCGTGCGCCATTAGTGTGGAAGACACTAATGGCGCACCGTGCTCACGGTGTGCCACTACTATTGAATTTTTCCCCATTTTTCCATACAAACTAATGGCGCAGGATGACAAAGTGCGCCATTATTAGTTAGAACTAGTAATGGCGCACGACCAAGACAGTGCGCCATTAGTATATATGTATATTTTTTACTTTTTTGCAAACCTACTAATGGCGCACTATTCCAAAGTGCGCCATTACTAGTTTAAACTACTAATGGCGCACTTTTCCACAGTGCGCCATTAGTTTTACTTTTTTGCAAAAAGTACTAATGGCGCACCACCTTCCGGTGCGCCATTAGTAACCAGGGTTACTAATGGCGCATTTTGTGGTGGTGCGCCATTAGTAACCTGGGACAAACAAGATATTTTGGACAGCCCACCTACCCACTCACTTTCCCCACTTCATTCTCTCCACCTCCTCCTCCAAGCTTGTCTCGGCTGCCTCCTCTTCCTCACCTCATTTCCGCCATAGATTCATCAAAATTAAGTGGTGAAATTACCTTTTTTGATAGGTAAGTAAGGGGAAAGCTATCTTCATGATGTAGATCTACTTTTTTTCTCCCTAGCTCGCTCCAACAACGTGCACATGCACTTTTTGTGGCCTAGCTAGATCTATGTATGTTTGTGGTGTTGCTTGTGTTTGTGGTGTTGCATATATGTTTGTGTTTGCAGGTACCGGTATTTGAAATGCGATAGTTGCCAATATTTTGCCGGAATGTTGATTCATTTCCGTTTCGGCGAGAATTTTGGCACTATGCATTCTTTTTGGTCCTATTTTTAGAGAAGGTCATGCCAATTTTTTTCTTGGTTCTAAAATATCGTTTTGCTCTACCCCGCAGGCGACCATGGTCCGCACGATGACCGAAAGCATCGTGAATAGGTTTTTGAGCTCCGCGAAGGCCGAGATGCTTCAAAAGAACGAGACGGAGATAAGATGTCCGTGTCGAAGATGCAAGCTGAAGAGCCTTATTGCGGACCCGGATTCCGGGCAGGTGCGGGACCACCTGCTCTTGCGTGGTTTCATGGATGGCTATCGGTGGCAAGGTGATGAAGATGACTATGAAGTCGTCCATGGGGGCCGGGCAAGAAATGAGGAAGGGCAACAAGACAACCACCGCGGCGAGGGCGGGCAAGAAGACGAAGAATCTCCAGGACATGATCACGATGGTGATGATGTACACAATCATCATGTAGAAGATGTCGTACATGATGATGAGGAAGATCAAGACGAAGGGCATGATCATGAAGATGAAGATGCCAGAGCAGACAACGATGGAGGCTGGGTGCAGGACCCTCATATTCAAGAGCTGCTTTGCAAGCAGACGGATAACGCAAGAGCTGCCACCCGAGAGAAAGTCAAGCTGGATCAACTGGAGATAGACGTGGTTACTCCATTGTATGAAGGATGCAGGCCCGAGGATACCCGCCTGAAAGTAACGCTCATGGCTCTGGAGATGAAGGTAAAACACTAAATGACCGACGCATGCTTCGACGAGAACATGTCATTCTGGCACGAATGTCTTCCCAAGGGGAACAAGTGCCCAACCAGTTTCGAGGAGGCAAAGAAATTCGTGTGTCCTTTGGATTTACCGCACGTGAAATACCATGTGTGCATGAACAATTGCATCATTTATCGGGACGAGCACGCGGAGTCTACCATATGTCCGGTGGCGTCACTCGATACAAGAAGAGGAAGAAAGCTCCTCGAAAATCGGTGTGGTACTTTCCGATCACTCCTCGTCTGCAACGGTATTTCACTGACCCTAAGGTAGCAAAGCTCCTGCATTGGCACGCGGATAGGGAGGAGAAGAAACGTGAAGATGGCGGAAATGATCCGGAGATAAATAAAAAAGACAAGATGCTGAGTCACCCTAAGGATGCGAGCCAGTGGCAAGCGTTGAACTTCGAATACCCAGAATTTGGGAAGGATCCAAGGAACATCGTGCTGGGCGCGAGCACCGATGGAGTCAATCCGTTTGGCAGCCAGAGAAGCACACATAGCACCTGGCCTGTGTTTGTGTGGATGTACAACCTTCCCCCCTGGTTGTGCATGAAGAGGAAGTACATTCACATGAGTATGCTAATTGAAGGGCCGAAACAACCAGGGAACGACATCAATCTGTATCTGGGGCTGCTGAAGGAGGAGCTAGACACGCTGTGGAAAACGCCAGCCAATACATGGGACGCCGCAGAGAAAGAATATTTCCCTATGAGAGCCGCACTGCTCACGACGGTGCATGACTATCTCGGTTACAGATATCTCGCGGGGCAGGTAGTCCATGGATTTTCTGGATGCGTAAGGTGCATGGATGACACAACGTATCGCCAGCTAGATAGAGATCCCGGGTCTTCGAAAACCGTGTTCATGGGACACCGAAGGTGGCTTCGCGATAATGACCCGTGGAGGAAACACAAGGATCTGTTCGATGGTGAAACCGAACCCCGAAAACGCCCGTGTACGAGGAGCGGCGAGGAAATAGACGAGCTGTTGAAAAATTGGAAAGACTGCCAACTGCCAGGAAAGAAGCGAAAGGCGCCAGAGCCGCTGCTAAAGGTATGGAAAACGAGGTCTGTTTTCTGGGACTTGCCGTATTGGAAGATCCACCGTGTGCCTCACAGCCTTGATTTTATGCATATCACGAAGAACGTGTGCGAGAGTCTGCTTGGTACCCTGCTCATCATGCCAGAGAGGACCAAAGATGGGCCGAAAGCAAGGGCCGACTTGAAATCAATGGGCATCAGGCAGGAGCTTCACGCTAATGATGATGATGATGATGATGATGATGATGATGATGAGGCGAAGCAGGACAAAGAAAGTCGTCGCAAAGGCAAAAAGGCCAAGAAGACCAGAAATGACTACCCTCCCGCGTGCTTCACTCTAAGTCAGGAGGAGATCAAGCAGTTTTTCACCTGCCTCCTAGGAGTAAAACTTCCTTACGGTTACGCGGGGAAGATAAGCAGATACCTAGACCCAGCAAAGCAGAAGTTCAGCGGGATGAAGTCTCACGACTATCACGTGCTGATGACGCAGATACTTCTAGTTGCAATCCGTGGGATCATGGACGTGCACGTCCGTGAAACGCTATTTGGCCTATGCAACTTTTTCGACGTCATCTCTCGGAAGTCGATTGGCGTGAGGCAACTCAGAAGGCTACAGGAAGAGATCGTGGTGATACTATGCGAGCTTGAGATGTACTTCCCGCCCGCATTCTTCGACGTTATGGTGCATCTGCTGGTCCATATCGTGGAGGATATCATCCAACTCGGGCCGACGTTCCTGCACAGCATGATGTCGTTCGAAAGGATGAATGGTGTCATCAAAGGATACGTTCGGAACATGTCACGTCCAGAGGGAAGTATAGCCAGGGGCTTTCTGACCGAAGAGTGCATCTCCTACTGCATGAATTATCTACGCATCGAGAACCCCGTTGGTCTGCCCGTCAACAGGCACCTCGGCTGGCTCGCTGGATGGGGTCACCGTGAGGGTCGCCGCGAAATGCATGTCGACTTCGAGGGTTGACTCACCGACTTTGAAAGAGCAAACCTAGTCGCGCTACAACACATAGACGTGGTCGATCCTTGGGTGGTAGAGCAGAAAACCTTTATTGAGAAGACGTACAATGACCGAGGCCAACAGAGGACGGACGGAGATATACTCAAAGAGCACAACTCATGTTTCACGCGTTGGTTCAAGCAGAAGCTTCTGTCGTACCCTTTACATGAAGATTCTTCCGCGGAAGAACAACTCATATTCGCCTTGTCACAGAGCGCCGAGCACAACCTGATGACCTATGAGGCGTACGATATCAACGGCTACACATTCTACACCGAGGACAAGGACATGAAGAGCGATGGTTATCAGAACTCCGGGGTAACGATGGAATCCTACACCGGTAAGGACAAGGACAGATACTACGGAAGGATCGAGGAGATCTGGGAGCTGAGCTACGCTGGAGAGAAGGTGCCGATGTTCCGTGTCAGATGGGCCAAGAGCGTCCTAAAAGAAGACCGATATTTCAGCACCATGGTTATACCCGAAGCCAAATCCAAGACCGCGGGCGCAAACATCACCGCGAAAAATGAGCCATGGGTACTGGCTTCCCAAGTGGACTAATGCTTCTTCATTACCGACCCGCCAAAGCCCAGTCGTGTTGTCGTGAGGAGAGGCAAAAGGGAAGATCATCGGAATGGATGGAGTAGCCAATGAGCAAGACTTCGACAGGTACGGCGACCCGAAGATCGAACATGACGACGACGATGAAGTAGCAGCACACACCAGAAGAAGAAGCAGGACCACCCTACCTAAAGGACGTCCGTTCCACAGAAGAACTCCATTTGCGAAAAAGAAGGGCAAGAAGATTGTGAACAGATAGCTAGCTAAGATCGATTGTATTTAAATCGTAGTCTTCATTTCTCGATTGTATTTCATGGGCACTTTTTGATATCTTGAATATTTTTAAATTTCATGGGCACTTTTTGAATTCATGAGGACACTTGATCACGATCCCCCTCCATCTTGATCTCGATTCCCCCTCCATCTCGATCTTGATCCCCGCACCCTCCCCCGCTCCACCGCCGCCGCCGATGATATTTTCAAGTAAGAAATTTGAACATATTTTTTAAAAAATTATTACTGTTTTTATAAAAAAATATTACTGTTATGATTTAAACAAGTTTGAACATATTTAAACACAAATAAATATAAAAAACAGCATTTAAAATGCATAGAAAAAATATTGGGGAGCCTGGGAATCGAACCCAGGACCTCCTGGTGTGTGTGTTGCGTGCTGACTAGTCGGGCTAGTGGGTGGGTTCTGTTGTAGATAGGGTTAGGTTGTAGATATGGTTAGTGGGCTAGATTAAAACAAAATTCTAATGGCGCACCGAGGGGAGGTGCACCATTAGAATAGTCATAGTTATGGCGCACGACTGGACGGTGCGCCATTAGAACCCTCCCCCTAGCTATCCTCCCTCTCTCTCGCCAGATCCCCTTCGACCCTCTCTCCCTCGCCACCAGATCCACCCACGCGCTGCCCGACCCACGACGCCGCCGCCCCGACCCTCACCG